>NC_143024.1:87999482-88114482 GCF_057628025.1 Oncorhynchus mykiss | reverse complement strand
GTGGATGAAGGGGGAGATACCATGGGAAAAGGGGTGGATGAAGAGGGAGATACCATGGAATAAGGGTGGATGAAGAGGGAGATACCATAGGAAAAGGGGTGGATGAAGAGGGAGATACCATTGGAAAAGGGGTGGATGAAGAGAGAGATGCCATGGAATAAGGGGTGAATGAGGAGGGAGATATCATGGAATAAGGGGTGGATGAAGAGGGAGATACCATGGGAAAAGGGGTGTATGAAGGGAGAGATACCATGGGAAAAGGGGTGGATGAAGAGGGAGATACCATGGAATAAGGGTGGATGAAGAGGGAGATACCATGGGAAAAGGGGTGGATAAAGAGGGAGATACCATGGAATATGGGGTGGATGAAGAGGAAGATACCTTGGAATAACAAGTTGATGAAGAGGGAGATAACATTTATTTATTTTATTTTACCTTTATTTAACCAGGTAGGCAAGTTGAGAACAAGTTCTCATTTACAATTGCGACCTGGCCAAGATAAAGCAAAGCAGTTCGACAGATACAACAACACAGAGTTACACATGGAGTAAAACAAACATACAGTCAATAATAAAGTATAAACAAGTCTATATACAATGTGAGCAAATGAGGTGAGAAGGGAGGTAAAGGCAAAAAAGGCCTTGGTGGCAAGGTAAATACAATATAGCAAGTAAAACACTGGAATGGTAGGTTTGCAATGGAAGAATGTGCAAAGTAGAAATAAAAATAATGGGGTGCAAAGGAGCAAAATAAATAAATTAATTAAATACAGTTGGGAAAGAGGTAGTTGATAGGGCTAAATTATAGGTGGGCTAAGTACAGGTGCAGTAATCTGTGAGCTGCTCTGACAGTTGGTGCTTAAAGCTAGTGAGGGAGATAAGTGTTTCCAGTTTCAGAGATTTTTGTAGTTCGTTCCAGTCATTGGCAGCAGAGAACTGGAAAGAGAGGCGGCCAAAGAAAGAATTGGTTTTGGGGGTGACTAGAGAGATATACCTGCTGGAGCGTGTGCTACAGGTGGGAGATGCTATGGTGACCAGCGAGCTGAGATAAGGGGGAACTTTACCTAGCAGGGTCTTGTAGATGACATGGAGCCAGTGGGTTTGGCGACGAGTATGAAGCGAGGGCCAGCCAACGAGAGCGTACAGGTCGCAATGGTGGGTAGTATATGGGGCTTTGGTGACAAAACGGATTGCACTGTGATAGACTGCATCCAATTTGTTGAGTAGGGTATTGGAGGCTATTTTGTAAATTACATCGCCAAAGTCGAGGATTGGTAGGATGGTCAGTTTTACAAGGGTATGTTTGGCAGCATGAGTGAAGGATGCTTTGTTGCGAAATAGGAAGCCAATTCTAGATTTAACTTTGGATTGGAGATGTTTGATATGGGTCTGGAAGGAGAGTTTACAGTCTAACCAGACACCTAAGTATTTGTAGTTGTCCACGTATTCTAAGTCAGAGCCGTCCAGAGTAGTGATGTTGGACAGGCGGGTAGGTGCAGGTAGCGATCGGTTGAAGAGCATGCATTTAGTTTTACTTGTATTTAAGAGCAATTGGAGGCCACGGAAGGAGAGTTGTATGGCATTGAAGCTTGCCTGGAGGGTTGTTAACACAGTGTCCAAAGAAGGGCCGGAAGTATACAGAATGGTGTCGTCTGCGTAGAGGTGGATCAGAGACTTACCAGCAGCAAGAGCGACCTCATTGATGTATACAGAGAAGAGAGTCGGTCCAAGAATTGAACCCTGTGGCACCCCCATAGAGACTGCCAGAGGTCCGGACAACAGACCCTCCGATTTGACACACTGAACTCTATCAGAGAAGTAGTTGGTGAACCAGGCGAGGCAATCATTTGAGAAACCAAGGCTGTTGAGTCTGCCGATGAGGATGTGGTGATTGACAGAGTCGAAAGCCTTGGCCAGATCAATGAATACGGCTGCACAGTAATGTTTCTTATCGATGGCGGTTAAGATATCGTTTAGGACCTTGAGCGTGGCTGAGGTGCACCCATGACCAGCTCTGAAACCAGATTGCATTGCAGAGAAGGTATGGTGAGATTCAAAATGGTCGGTAATCTGTTTGTTGACTTGGCTTTCGAAGACCTTAGAAAGGCATGGTAGGATAGATATAGGTCTGTAGCAGTTTGGGTCAAGAGTGTCCCCCCCTTTGAAGAGGGGGATGACCGCAGCTGCTTTCCAATCTTTGGGAATCTCAGACGACACGAAAGAGAGGTTGAACAGGCTAGTAATAGGGGTGGCAACAATTTCGGCAGATGGGAAAAGGGAAAAGGGGTGGATGAAGAGGGAGATTCCATGGAAAAAGGAATGGATGAAGAGGGAGATACCATTGGAAAAGGGGTGGATGAAGAGAGAGATGCCATGGAATAAGGAATGGATGAAGAGGGAGATACCATGGGAAAAGGGGTGGATGAAGGGGGAGATACCATGGAATATTGGTGATTGAGAGGGCGATATCATGGAATATGGGAGATTGAGAGGGAGATATCATGGAATATGAGTGATTGAGAGGGAGATGTCATGGAATATGGGTGATTGAGAGGGAGATATCATGGAATATGGGTGATTGAGAGGGAGATGTCATGGAATATGGGTGGATTGAGAGGGCGATATCATGGAATATGGGTGATTGAGAGGGAGATATCATGGAATATGGGTGATTGAGAGGGAGATGTCATGGAATATGGGTGGATTGAGAGGGAGATATCATGGAATATGGGTGATTGAGAGGGAGATATCATGGAATATGGGTGATTGAGAGGGAGATATCATGGAATATGGGTGATTGAGAGGGAGATATCATGGAATATGGGTGATTGAGAGGGAGATACCATGGAATATGGGTGATTGAGAGGGAGATATCATGGAATAATGGGTAGAGGCAGAGGAGGAAGGAGAGCGAGGATAGAACAGCCAGGGCAGATATACAGTATACTGTAAAATAAAATATATTACCATGTATTATATACAACTCTTGAAAGTGAGAGAAGAGACACTTATTAGAGACATGACAGCTGTGGCCTCTGAGTGGCCCTGTCCTTAAACATGCTAAGGTCCTGTGGGTTGGGAGAGGTGGGAACAGGAATATCCTGGTGGTGGGTGGCATGCATCGTATCATGACAATGTCTGTGATGACGATGTCATGTCTGATGTCTAAGAGAGCTAAGTCACCATCTCAACAACACAGTCATGGGCTATAAACAAGACCATCTGATTTGATCCTGGATCTTACACTGGTAAAGGCACAAGCAACACATAGGGTCATATTTTATCAGCCAAGTGACAGGCTGTTGTGCGTTATGCCGTGCCATGCCCTGTCATGCCACTGGCACCTTGCAAACTCCAGACTGGTTCCAGCCGCTTCTGTCCAATAAAGAGAGCCCTCAACAGCGGGATTGTAAATCATAACGCCAACCACGCTAGTTTTGTAGGAAGAGCCCCTTCCTGTTAATGGTGTGTTTAATTCTCATGACTTTGCGCTCATTTAATTATCTTATTACTTTGTCCTCATTGAATTATCTCACGACTTTGTCCTCATTTAATTATCACATGACTTTGTCCTCATTTAATTAAGTCATGAATTTATCCTCATTTAATCATCTCATGACTTTGTCCTCATTTAATTATGTCGGTTTGAAGGACTGTTTTTAGTGTCCAGAGGTAGTCATATAGAGCTTGCTGGGCAGACTATATTATGAGGCCATGTTGTTTCTCTTGGAGAACAGCAGACTATATTATGAGGCCATGTTGTTTCTCTGGGAGAACAGCAGACTATATCACGAAGCCATGTTGTTTCTCTGGGAGAACAGCAGACTATATTATGAGGCCATGTTGTTTCTCTGGGAGAACAGCAGACTATATCACGAGGCCATGTTGTTTCTCTGGGAGAACAGCAGACTATATTATGAGGCCATGTTGTTTCTCTGGGAGAACAGCAGACTATATTATGAGGCCATGTTGTTTCTTTGAGAGAACAGCAGACTATATTATGAGGCCATTTTGTTTCTTTGAGAGAACAGCAGACTATATTATGAGGCCATTTTGTTTCCTTGGAAGCCTGAACTGTAAAATTTGAGGTGAACCTCAGAGAACAGATAGTGTTCCAGGTATCTGGAGTCACCAGGAACAGAGCAGTTCTTACCCTTGTCATCCTCTTTCTATCAGTCAATCTCATTTTAATTGTACTTTTGAGAAAGGCATTCATGACTGAATACAGTACTTCTCAAAATCTGGGACAAATTCTCAGAAAGAGAAAGTCTAAAGTGACAGTGTCAAGATATAAACATCCCTAGGCAGAAAGACACCCGTAACACTAGAAGTGTAATCTTTTGTCTGTTCTCTGAGCTTCTAGCCTGTCAGTCTTTCTTCATGTTCCCTGTTTCAGTCTCTCTCATTCCTGAGCCTTTTTCTCACAACCAGTATCTTTATCTCACCATCTCTTTCTCTTTCAAGGAATCCTTCCATCACCTGACCTTGCCGTGCCAACTTCCAGGGCCACTATGGCAACGTCCCGCCCCCACTCAGCCCTAACCCTGCTCCTCCCTCACTGGCACTGACTCTTCAAGGCTTCAACACGGAGAAAATAACCGCAATTAGGGCTGTCGTTGAAGAGAGAGTCAGGTTATGACACATTACACAACAGCGAGGATGGCTGGAGGCGATGGGGAGCTCAGATATGGTCACTTGTGGACAACAAAGGATTTTCACCTAAGCTTGGCTATGTAATTAGTGCCCTAAATACAACTTTGTCACGAACCACCATGTAATTACACAGTCTAATTATTCCTAACTGTAACAACTCTACTGATCTCAAACCGCAAATAGAGGAGTACAAAAGAAGCAAATTAAATTAGAGATGAGTGCCTTAAAAAAAATGTACTAAGTGAGAGAAATGGACAGAGTGCTTGGGAAAGGCACATGGGGAGAGGGGGAAAAATCAGTTGAATGAGTCGGCGAATTGTGTGTTTTTCTTCATGGGCTGAACATAATCCCTTTCAGGGACATTTCTGAGGCTTTCAAACTACAATTCCTTTTTTTTTTGCTAGAATGCGTACATAAACATATGCCACCACAGTTCTATATTGTGATCGTGCATTCAAAACATCCCAATTGTGGGGTTGTGTAATTAAACAAACATTACCCTTTTCTGCATTCGCCATAGTTTCATTTGTGAGTAAATCCACTCATTCTCTACAGGCCATGTGGGAAGTGAGCGTTTTGTCCAGATGATGAAGTCCTTTGCTGAGTGAACTTTTCTTAGCAACCCAAAACTCTGTTTGAGTGGTAATCGTGAACATGTGATGTGCCTAGAGTGGTTGTAAGCCACAAATTGTGATTGCATTTCATTGTTTTGTCAGCCTGAGCTGAACCCTATCCCATTTGTGGTCAGTGGAGTTTAATGGATTACACAAACTGAAAGACAAACTTACATTGTTCTCCATTCCACAGGAGAAACATAAGTGTTGTTTCTGGTGAAATTTGGGGGTTGAAGGTGACAGGATTGCATCTAGTGGAGCTGCACTGAAATGGGGTCAGAATAGGGCCTGCAGAGTTTGGCTTCAGTTCAAGGCAAACTCTAATCAATGTCTGTGGCAGGCTTAGTTGTTGGATTTGTTTGTGTCAGTTAGTGGCATGACTCAACTTTACTCTAGCTCACTCAGAGCTGTGAGACAAGACTGAAATGTGTCTGTCTGGGCGTCTGTGTCTAGGAGGAGATCAACTACGGAAGCCTCTGAGAATCAACAGTGACCGCATAACATACCAGTTGACATAACCACATCAGCAGAGCTGAATGTATGGGTACCTGTTGCCTATATGGTATCTCAAGAGCTTACCAAGTCCCATTATTTCCAACCATGTAGCTATGAAACTTATAATCTAGCATCTACTCTCACAACAAGACCCTATTTTTATCTAGCATCTACATTCACAAGAAAACCCAATTTTTATCTGGCATCTACCCTCACAACAAGACCCCATTTTATCTAACATCTGCCCTCGCAACGAGGGCCATCATGCACCCCCAAAATCTGAGTGGGCACAAGGTACGTGGCTGGGGGGTTGGTCATGAGGGGGGCTATGAAACAGCTTTGTCCTGCAATCTAGAGCCATAATCACTATGCTTAATTTGATGTCAAATTATGTACATTTCTCTGCATATCTAAGCATAAATCTTGAGCTATCTTAATTTTCATTACTGGTGGTTATTTTTTTAAAGAAACTAAGTATGTTTATCTGCATCTCTGCTAAAATCTGAGTAAAAGATTGAAAGGAATGTGAGTCTTATTCAGTACATGTATTAATTGCTTGCTTTAGTAAAGTCTACCAACCTTGCCAGCAGACATGCCAGCTAAGACAGTTAGACAAGCTAGCTCAAATTCATTGACAAACATACCTCCAGTGAGTCATGTTCGTCATCTGAATCTACACTGTGTGTGTCACTCTACACACCAACGATGGTGGATACTCTGTGAAGATAGTTGACTCAGGCCATGATCAGCTCAAGTCTACTTAACCCTTGTGTATTCTTAACATTCTGTATACTCCCCTTGTCCTAAATAAAGCAGCTTGATTGAATTTTAAACCAAAAATCTATTTTGCATGAGAAACAACCTGTCATTCATCACAAACTTTGTGAATATCTTGGTTTTCCCTCTTCACATTGCAGAAAGACTGCATTTAATCAGCGGGAGACTCTCGTTTTTATTACAAAACACCTGTCATAGATTCAGGTATTGCTTTCTAGTCATAGAGGTGTATTATTATTATTAGTGGGATTGCTAAAAGGACTGCATAGATGTACACATACATTTTCTATCAAGAGATAGCACTTGTATAACCTAAGAAAGTAGCAGAAATGTGCAGAAAGTAGCTTTGAATGCATTTTATTGAAGAGAAACAATAACAGACTTGAACTTTTTTGGCCACATACTAATATATTCTTATATAATGAGGAATTAAACTACAGTCTTGTCCAATTTTTTTAACCATTGCCCTGACCCACAAGGTGTATAAACAACAACAATAAATATGAATAAAAAAAGATAATAAATAAAAAAGTAAAACGTGAAGAACACAAATCAATCAACTCTAATTAGCACATGGAGGACAGTATGCAAGTGTCACGCCCTGACCTTAGAGATCCTTTTTATGTCTCTATTTGGGTTGGTCAGGGTGTGATTTGGGACTTTAGGTTGTGGGATGTTGTTTTTTTTGTTAGCTCTGTGTAGCCTTCAGAACGTGATGTTCGTTGGTCTTTTGTTGTTTTGTTTGGTGTTCAGATTAAATAAAGTATCATGAACGCGTACCACGCTGCACCTTGGTCCACTTCTTCCGACGAGTGTTACAGCAAGTGTGTGCATGGACTTGCAGATGTATTTCTCACATATGCAGCACATAGTATTTATTTTACAGTCCTTCTTTGGGGGGCAGAATCACTAAATCGTATCAGTGTCACAGAAAACAATCACATAAATCAATGATATTATAACAATACATAATAAAATTAACAGTGAAAATCACTTAAATTACAGATTAGAAAATAAAAATGTACTTCTGAATGGATCATCCACTATTACTTCAGGTCCAGGATTGTAGAGGTATGGCAGACGCTCTACCCGCTTCCCCCAGGCCTCTCTTATGGCCGCCAGTTTATATCTCACACGTCTTGCAGGTCTTGACTCACGGTTATCAAATTGTAGCATTCTTGAGAATGTGTCGATGACGTTCAGTGGCAATGTGGCACGGGAAATCACCCTTCCACTCTCTGTATCCCAGAGACTACATGTAGCCTCGCCTTGGGACCTATACACACAGACGCTAAGATTAGCAGCCCTATGTAGGCACGCAGGTCAATCTCATCCATCCTTTTCCAGTTGTCTCCATATTTACAGAAACCCTCCAAATTTGTCATCTCCAGGATGATTTTTTCAATGGCTGGTGTGATGAACATGTTGAATGTTGAGGCGATGTCCTGGGCATGGGAAAATGGGAAAATGTACGTATGTCTTGTGGGCCCTGGGGTCATTGTGCTCTGGATTGTAATCTTCCACATCTTGTTCCTCAGATGCCTCCTCCTCTTCTAAATCATTGTTCTCTTGTTCCTCCTGGACATCGGAATAAATCCGATCTACGATCTACCTGTCGGGCACAAAAACGTGCACTCATGGCTTCAGCAACGATAGAACTGGGGGGACTGTCATCCGCAGCAACTTTATAGCCTCTGTGTCACGTTCTGACCTCTATTTCCTTTGTTTTTGTATTTATTTAGTATGGTCAGGGCGTGAGTTGGGTGGGCAGTCTATGTTTGTTTTTCTATGTTTTGGTCTAGTTCTATGTTCGGCCTGATATGGTTCTCAATCAGAGGCAGGTGTTCGTCATTGTCTCTGATTGGGAACCATATTTAGGTAGCCTGGGTTTCACTGTGTGTTTGTGGGTGATTGTTCCTGTTTTTTGTGTTTGCACCAGACAGGGCTGTTTTGAGTTCTCACGTTTCTTGTTTTTTTCCGTTAGTTTGTTCATGTATAGTGTCGTCAATAAATACAATGAACAACCACCACGCTGCGCTTTGGTCCGCCTCTACTTCACAAGAGGAGAATCGTTACAGAATCACCCACCACAACAGGACCAAGCGGTGTGGTAATGGGCAAAGGAGAAAGCAGCAGCAGGAGCAGCGCGAGGAGGTATGGACATGGGAGGACGAATTAGACGGTAAAGGACCTTGGGCTCAGCCAGGAGAATATCGCCGCCCCAAGGAAGAACGGGAGGCGGCGAAAGCGGAGAGGCGCTGGTACGAGGAGGCAGCGCGGCGTCGTGGATGGAAGCCCGGGAGTCAGCCCCAAAAATTTCTTGGGGGGGGGGCTAACAGGGAGTATGGCTACGCCAGGTAGGAGACCTGAGCCAACTTCCTGTGGTTACCGGGGGGCTAGAGAGACCGGGCAGGCACCGTGTTATGCTGTGGAGCGCACGGTGTCCCCAGTGCGGGTGCACAGCCCGGTGCGGTACATTCCAGCTCCGCGTATCGGCCGGGCTAGAGTGGGCATCGAGCCAAGTGCCATGAAGCCGGCTCTACGCATCTGGTCTCCAGTGCGTCTCCTTGGGCCGGCTTACATGGCACCAGCCTTGCGCACGGTGTCCCCGGTTCGCCTGCATAGCCCAGTGCGGGCTATTCCACCTCGCCGCACTGGCAGGGCGACCGGGACCATTCAACCGGGTAAGGTTGGGCAGGCTCGGTGCTCAAGAGCTCCAGTGCGCCTGCACGGCCCGGTCTATCCGTCACCACCTCCACACCCCAGCCCTCCGGTGGCAGCTCCCCGTACCAGGCTGTCTCTCCGGCCCATCCGTCCAGAGCCTTCCTCCTCTCCAGCTCTGCCGGAGCCTCCCGCCTGTCCGGCGCCTCTGCCGGAGCCTCCCGCCTGTCCGGCGCCTCTGCCGGAGCCTCCCGCCTGTCCGGCGCCTCTGCCGGAGCCTCCCGCCTGTCCGGCGCCTCTGCCGGAGCCTCCCGCCTGTCCGGCGCCTCTGCCGGAGCCTCCCGCCTGTCCGGCGCCTCTGCCGGAGCCTCCCGCCTGTCCGGCGCCGCTGCCGGAGCCTCCCGCCTGTCCGGCGCCGCTGCCGGAGCCTCCCGCCTGTCCGGCGCCTCTGCCGGAGCCTCCCGCCTGTCCGGCGCCTCTGCCGGAGCCTCCCGCCTGTCCGGCGCCTCTGCCGGAGCCTCCCGCCTGTCCGGCGCCTCTGCCGGAGCCTCCCGCCTGTCCGGCGCCGCTGCCGGAGCCTCCCGCCTGTCCGGCGCCGCTGCCGGAGCCTCCCGCCTGTCCGGCGCCTCTGCCGGAGCCTCCCGCCTGTCCGGCGCCTCTGCCGGAGCCTCCCGCCTGTCCGGCGCCTCTGCCGGAGCCTCCCGCCTGTCCGGCGCCTCTGCCGGAGCCTCCCGCCTGTCCGGCGCCTCTGCCGGAGCTTCCCGTCTGCCCGGCGCCTCTGCCAGAGCTTCGCGTCTGCCCGGCGCCATCGGAGCTTCCCGTCTGCCCAGCGCCGCCAGCGCCGCCCGTCTGCCCAGCGCCGCCAGCGCCGCCCGTCTGCCCAGCGCCGCCAGCGCCGCCCGTCTGCCCAGCGCCGCCAGTGCCGCCCGTCTGCCCAGCGCCGCCAGTGCCGCCCGTCTGCCCAGCGCCGCCAGTGCCGCCCGTCAGCCAGGGGCCGCCAGTGCCGCCAGTCAGCCAGGGGCCGCCAGTGCCGCCAGTCAGCCAGGGGCCGCCAGTGCCGCCAGTCAGCCAGGGGCCGCCAGTGCCGCCAGTCAGCCAGGGGCCGCCAGTGCCGCCAGTCAACCAGGGGCCGCCAGTGCCGCCAGTCAGCCAGGGGCCGCCAGTCAGCCAGGGGCCGCCAGTGCCGCCAGTCAGCCAGGGGCCGCTAGAGCCCCTCCGCCCGGAGCAGCTGTCCCTCTGTCCCGAGCAGCTGTCCCTCTGTCCCGAGCAGCTGTCCCTCTGTCCCGAGCAGCTGTCCCTCTGTCCCGAGCAGCTGTCCCTCTGTCCCGAGCAGCTGTCCCTCTGTCCCGAGCAGCTGTCCCTCTGTCCCGAGAAGCTGCCCCTCTGTCCCAAGCAGCCCCTCTGTCCAGTGGGGTCATTGAGAGGGGTGGGCATGGTGAGTAAGCCACGGAGGCGGACAATAAGGCGGACTGAGACAATGGCGAAGTGGGGTCCGCGTCCCGCGCCAGAGCCACCACCGTGGACAGACGCCCACCCAGACCCTCCCCTATAGGTCAAGGTTTTGCGGCCGGAGTCCGCACCTTTGGGGGGGGGGTACTGTCACGTTCTGACCTCTATTTCCTTTGTTTTTGTATTTATTTAGTATGGTCAGGGCGTGAGTTGGGTGGGCAGTCTATGTTTGTTTTTCTATGTTTTGGTCTAGTTCTATGTTCGTCCTGATATGGTTCTCAATCAGAGGCAGGTGTTCGTCATTGTCTCTGATTGGGAACCATATTTAGGTAGCCTGGGTTTCACTGTGTGTTTGTGGGTGATTGTTCCTGTTTTTTGTGTTTGCACCAGACAGGGCTGTTTTGAGTTCTCACGTTTCTTGTTTTTTTCCGTTAGTTTGTTCATGTATAGTGTCGCCAATAAATACAATGAACAACCACCACGCTGCGCTTTGGTCCGCCTCTACTTCACAAGAGGAGAATCGTTACACTCTGACTGCATTCCCCATTAGTAAACAATGCTTTCAAGAAAAAATGTTTTTATCTGAATATTTGTTTATTTTGTCTGAAATTGTTTATATTTTGTCTGTGAACTTGAGTCATGTGTGGGGTCGTGGAGGGGAGATGCTGCACATGCATTCAAAAGTTTTAGTTCTGTCTGAGTTCAATCAGTAGCACACATAATCTGAATTTTTCACTGTGAAATTTATTTTAGAACTGCCTGGTTAAAAATGACCCTAAGACAATCTTTGTACCCTGGTGGTGTACAGCTTTAATGGAAATATGAACAAAAGGCGATGTTTCACTTTTTCTAATGTTGGGGTCACTCTAGGGAAAGTCATCAAATTTCAAGTTTAAATAATATCATTTAGGGGGTTTTCTCTGCTGTTAAAACCACTTTGGGGTCACTTTGGGGTCACCTGGCCAACATCCGGTAAAATTGCAGAGCGTCAAATTCAAATGACAAAAATCGTATAATTAAACATTCATGAAAATACAAGTGTCAAACATCATTTAAAAGCTTAAAATCTTGTTAATCCCGCTTTGTCAGATTTCAAAAAGGCTTTACGGCGAAAGCACACCATGCGAATATCTGAGAACAGCGCCCCACACACAAAAGCATTATACACATTTCCAACGAAGCAGAGCCATCACGAAAGTCAGAAATAGCAATAAAGTTAATCACTTACCTTTGAAGATCGTCATTTGGTTGCAATCACAAGGGTCCCAGCTACATTACCAATGGATCTTTTGTTCGATAACGTCCTTCTTTATATCCCCAAAACGTCAGTTTCATTGGCCCGCTTGATTCAGTAATCCAGCCATTTCCCTCGTTCAAAATGCATACAAATTAATCCCGTAAATTACCAATAAACTTCTTCCAAACAAGTCTAACAACGTTCCTAATCAATCCTCAGGTACCCTAATATGTAAATAAACAATCAAAATTAAGACTGAGAATAGTATTGTCATCACCGGAGATAAATAACGAAGTGCATGCCCTCACCACAAACACTACAGCCAAAATGGGAGCCACTTACAAAAACCTTTTTCAAAAACAAGCCTGAAACTCTTACTAAAGACTGTTGACATCTAGTGGAAGCCCTCGGAAATGCAATCTGGGAGGTAATGCTTTTATATTCTCCTTGACAGCCATAGAAATCAGGGGTGAGCTGAATTTTTTTAAATTCTGGATGGATTGTCCTTGTGTTTTCACCATATCAGTTATGTTACACTCACAGACATTATTTTAACAGTTTTGGAAACGTTAGTGTTTTCTATCCAATACTACCAATTATATGCATATCCTAGCTTCTCGGCCTGAGTAACAGGCAGTTTACTTTGCACACCTCATTCATCCAAACTACCGAATACTGCCCCCTAGTCCAAATAAGTTTAAAACATAGTGACGGGTCATTTTTTACCCTTAAAGACAACACAAGGGTTAAGGGGGTTGCTCCCCCATAGACACCAATGCGATAGTAACTGAGTCTGCTCTAATTAGCTCATTGAGTTCCATTGACAAAATGAGGTAGCCAGAGTTCTCTCTTCCTATTCCATCTCTGCTCTACACACTCCTCTACTGACAGGAAGGAACCACTTACTAGGGAGAATAAGTGAGGTAAAGTGGGCTACTCTTTGCCTGGTCCAGTCAGTGTTCCCCCTCAAAGTACAGCTAACAAACATTTTCTTTAAATACATTTGATAAAACATGGACTTAAAAATGAAGTTCAGTAATTAATTATTTTAATTTAATTGAGCACTTCTGACCTTATTTCCTTTGTTTTGTCTTATGTTTTAGTATGGTCAGGGCATGAGTTGGGTGGGTTGTCTATGTTAGTTTGTCTATGATTATCTATTTCTGTGTTTGGCCTGGTATGGTTCTCAATCAGAGGCAGCTGTCAATCGTTGTCCCTGATTGAGAACCATATTTAGGTAGCCTGTTTTCCATTTTGGTGGGTGGTTGTTTTCAGTCTTTGTGTGCCTACACCAGACAGAACTGTTCCGGTTGTTTCTTTGTTGTTTTGTTATTCAGTGTTCAGTTTACTTGATTAAAAAGATGAACACGTACCACGCTGCACATTGATCCTCACCTTCTTCCCATGACAGCCATTACAAGTTCTTTGTTTATTTGAATTGTTTTAATCTGAGGGGGCATGTGCACCTGACATGACGCCTCTAGTCACAACAAGACCCCATTTTATTTAGCATCCACCTTCACAACAAGACCCCATTTTATTTAACATCTACCCTCACAACCAGACCCCATTTTACTTAGCATCTACCCTCACACAAAGATCCCATTTTACCAAGCATCTACCCTCACATCAAGACCCCATTTTATTTAGCATCTACCCTCACAACAAGACCCCATTTCATTTAGCATCTACCCTCACAGGACCCCAATTATCTAACATCTACCGTCACATCAAGACCCCATTTCATTTAACATCTACCCTCACAGGACCCCAATTATTTAGCATCTACCCTCACAACAAGACCCCATTTATCTAGGATCTACCCTCACAATAAGCTGCCATTTTCTTCAGTGAGGGAAAACCCACATAAGGCCACAGCAGGAGTGTCCAAACATCTGATTCTGATTAGATCAGAGGAACAGCATGAACACTGATGGCCACTTGGGCACAGTGAAACAGGGGAGAGCCCAGAGTGATCGCATACAACAATTACACAGAGCTAAATCCCCCAAAGTTCACTTTTTGTAGGGGTGAAACCCAGATACTTGGCAATGAATGTGGAGGATGGTGTCCAACACGCGACTCAGCCAGGCCAGCTCACTCCAGTAATCCTGCACGGGCCGAAGCAATGACTGGTCTCACACTGTGGCTTTAATCAAAGCCACGTGGAGGCGGCAGACAGACACACATACACAACCCTCGTGATTGGCCCTCTGGGCCGCCATGACCACATCTCCCAAGCTGCGTTTTCAGGCCTTGATGGCTCTAGTTGACGTGGTGTGAATTCTTGGTGTAATCATCAGCACCCTCTCACTTCACTATTTAATTGAAGGCGACAATGATGATGTAGCAGATGATGCTAAATGTTTTTTCCCCTTATGGAATGGGTTCTGTCCCCCAAAGAAGATGGAAGGGATCTGGACATAATACCATAGAAGCATTATTCTGCTAATATAATAATGTGCATCTTTTATTGTCATTCCGAGCTGATACAGAAGCCTATCAGCATTTTGGCTGGTGATTATTTGTTATTTTTTTATTCATCTAGGCAAGTCAGTTAAGAATACATTGTTATTTACAATGACAGCTGACCCAGGTAAAACCTGGACGACGCTGGGCCAATTGTGTGCCACCCTATGGGACTCCCGATCACAGCCGGTTGTGATACAGCCCGGGATCGAACCATGGTCTGTAGTGACACCTCCAGTACTGCAATGCAGTGCCTTAGACTGCAGTGCCACTCGGGAGATGGGTCTACCTTGGTAAACATGACAGAGTGGTCATACCTTCCTGTGTCCCGTATACAACAGGAGTTCCCTGATTCTGGTGCAGAATACACAGGGTTTCTCCCTTCTAAAAAAAAGCTGTGTCTAGTAAAACTTGAATGCCTAGTGCCAGGTCTCTCTCCATTCAGAGACATCAGTACCAAGCCTGTATCAAGCCCGTCTGTCAGTATGGACATGCAATTAGTGTTGTACTTAAGTAAAAACAAAAGTTTAAAGTACTACTTAAAAGTAGTTTTTTGTGCTATCTTTACTTTACTATTTATATTTTTGACAACTTTAACTTTTACTTCACTACATTCCTAAAGAAAATAACATTCTCGTTACATTTTTTATGCTTAACAGGTCAGGATAATGGTCCATTCACAAACTGATCCGGCAGACTCACAAAAAACACATGCTTTGTTTGTAAATTATTTCTGAGTGTTGGAGTGTGACCCTGGTTATCCTTTAAAAAAAAAAAAGATAATTGTTCCTTCTGGTTTGCTTAATTTGAGCAATTTTAAAGGATTTATCATTTTACTTTTCCAATTACATTTACGTTTGATACTTACCAAATACTTTTAGACTGTTACTCAAGTAGTATTTTGCTGAGTGACTTTCACTTTTACTTGACTCATTTTCTATCAATGTATCTTTACTTTTACAGTATGACAATAGGGTACATTTTTCACCACTGCATGCAAGTCGCCATGTGCTGGCTCCAAACATTTTTTCTGTGAACACATACAGTCACTGTTCTATTACCAATGGCAGTTAGAATACGTCAAATCTGACACACAAACAGTACTATGGTGAAGTTTACACAGGTCAGATAAATCCTATCCAATTATGGTCTCCATCAAACGACTGAGGCTGCCGTCTGGCAAAATCTCCAGTCTGTTTGCATAAATAGACAGAGTTGAGACAGAGTTCATCAGTGACACACGGGGATGAAAAGGGTGTTGCTATTACTGGACATTTATACTGTTCTGTATTATTATCTACCTCATTGTGGATGTATTGATGGGACGTATTGAGTGGATGTGTTGAGTGGATGTGTTGAGGGGATGTGTTGAGGGGATGTGTTGAGTGGATGTATTGAGGGGATGTGTTGAGGGGATGTATTGAGTGGATGTATTGAGTGGATGTGTTGAGTGGATGTATTGAGGGGATGTATTGAGTGGATGTATTGAGTGGATGTATTGAGGGGATGTATTGAGTGGATGTATTAGGTGGATGTGTTGAGGGGATGTGTTGAGTGGATGTGTTGAGTGGATGTGTTGAGGGGATGTGTTGAGTGGATGTATTGAGGGGATGTGTTGAGGGGATGGATTGAGTGGATGTATTGAGTGGATGTGTTGAGTGGATGTATTGAGGGGATGTATTGAGTGGATGTATTGAGTGGATGTATTGAGGGGATGTATTGAGTGGATGTATTGAGTGGATGTGTTGAGGGGATGTGTTGAGGGGATGTATTGAGGGGATGTATTGAGTGGATGTATTAGGTGGATGTGTTGAGGGGATGTGTTGAGTGGATGTGTTGAGTGGATGTGTTGAGGGGATGTGTTGAGTGGATGTATTGAGGGGATGTGTTGAGGGGATGGATTGAGTGGATGTATTGAGTGGATGTGTTGAGTGGATGTATTGAGGGGATGTATTGAGTGGATGTATTGAGTGGATGTATTGAGGGGATGTATTGAGTGGATGTATTGAGTGGATGTGTTGAGGGGATGTGTTGAGGGGATGTATTGAGGGGATGTATTGAGTGGATGTGTTGAGTGGATGTGTTGAGGGGATGTATTGAGGGGATGTATTGAGTGGATGTATTGAGTGGATGTGTTGAGGGGATGTGTTGAGGGGATGTATTGAGTGGATGTGTTGAGGGGATGTATTGAGTGGATGTGTTGAGGGGATGTGTTGAGTGGATGTGTTGAGGGGATGTATTGAGTGGATGTATTGAGTGGATGTGTTGAGGGGATGTGTTGAGGGGATGTATTGAGTGGATGTGTTGAGGGGATGTGTTGAGTGGATGTGTTGAGGGGATGTATTGAGTGGATGTATTGAGTGGATGTGTTGAGGGGATGTGTTGAGGGGATGTATTGAGTGGATGTGTTGAGGGGATGTATTGAGTGGATGTGTTGAGTGGATGTATTGAGTGCCAGGTCTCTGTGCATCTCATGCATCTAAGAACACACACAGTCACTGTTCTATTACCAATGGCAGTTATGGATAGGTGATGTCTGACACACAAACATATACTATGTTAAAGTTTGAACAAGTCCAACTGAACCTACCTAATTCTGTTCTCCCCATTGACAAATGTTGGTGGGTGGGCAGGCAAGAGGTGAGGTTGGAGGTGAGGTCTTTGCCAGATCCGCAAGGGCAACGTATATCAGCGCCTGGCCCCTATCACGTGCGCGCACACACACACACACACACACACACACACACACACACACACACACACACACAAAAATAACTGATTGCTGTAATCACCTTTCTATTTCACTTCAGATATCATAAAATGTGACATGAAACACATAGCGATCAGGCTGGTTCCACCAGGCTAGGTTATGCCCTTGACAATGATATGCATCAAAGTAGTAGACAATAAGCAGCAAATATGTCACTTTATGTCTTGAATACAAGAAATTATGTTTGTGCAAATTCAATACAACACATTACTGAGTACTACTCTCCATATTTTTAAGCAAAGTGTTGGCTGCATCGTGTTATGGGTATGCTTGAAATCATTAAAGACTGGGGAGTTTTTCAGGACAAAAAAAACATGGAATGGAGCTAAGCACGGTCAAAATCCTAGAGGAAAACCAGTCTGCTTTCCACCAGACACCCTGGGAGATTAATTTACCTTTCAGCAGGATAATTACCTAAAACACAAGGCCAAATCTTCACTGGAGTTGCTTACCAAGAAGACAGTGAATGTTCCTGAGTGGCCAAGGCACAACAAAAAAAAAGAATCTATGGCAAGACTTGAAAATTGTTATCTTGCAATGATCAACAACCAATGTTGACAGAGTTTTAAGAATAAAAAAATACAATAATGGACAAATATTGTACAATCCAATTTATCAGGTATTGAATACTTTCAGTACCAGTCAAACGTTTGGACACACCTACTCATTCAAGGGCTTGTCTTTATTTTACTATTTTCTACATTGTTGAATAATAGTGAAGACATCATCACAACAATTAAATTATACATTTGGAATCATGTAGTAACACAAAAAGTTCTAAACAAATGAAAATATATTTTATATTTGAGATTCTTCAAAGTAGCCACCCTTTTGCCTTGATGACAGCTTTGTACAGTGTCTCCCGACCCCTCCCGTCTCAGCCTCCGGTATCTATGCTACAATAGTTTATGTGTTGGGAGGATAGGGTCAGTCTGTTAAAGCTGGTGTAATTATCCTGTCTTATCCGGTGTCCTGTGTGAATTTAAGTATGCTCCCTCTAATTATTTCTCTCTCCCTCTCCTCTCGGAGGACCAAGCCTGCCTGGCCTGATGACTCCTTGCTGTCCCCAGTCCACCTGATTGTACTGCTGCTCCAGTTTCAACTGTTCTGCTTGCTTCTATGGAACCCTGAACTGCTGTTTTTGACTTTCTCTCTCTAACGCACCTGCTGTCTTGAACTCTGAATGCTCGGCTATGAAAAGCCAACTTTACTCCTGATCTGTTGCACCCTCTACAACCACTGTGATTATTATTATCTGACCCTGCTGGTCATCTATGAATATTTGAACATCTTGGACATATACTGTTATAATCTCCACCCTGCACAGCCAGAAAAGGACTGGCCACCCCTCAGAGCCTGGTTCCTCTCTAGGTTTCTTCCCAGGTTCCTGCCTTTCTAGGGAGTTTTTCCTAGCCACGGTGTTTCTACATCTGCATTGCTTGCTGTTTGGGGTTTTAGGCTGGGTTTCTGTATAGCACTTTGTGACATTGGCTAGCTTGCTAGCTAACGCCAGTTATGCTAGTGATTTTAGTGATATTGATTATCAAAATATACATAACTAGCTACATAACCAGCAGTCTATGGTCTAGCTACCGGTATACTCACCACCACTGGGGAACAACGAACTCCAACCACCTATTCCCGCATTACAGGGTTCTTCAGCAGGGCATGCAAACCATAGTTGCTGGTGGTGCATCCTGCTGGAAGCATGCATCAGTACATATAGTGGTTTTCAGTCTCAAAAGGCTGTGATCCTTTGAATGCGTTAGGTGCTGTGAAACAACATTGCCGCTTTCAACGAAGGGAAGTGAAGTGGGCGGAGGGGGGAGATTTGCAGGTGGAGCTTGGCAAAAGGGGGCATGATCTGTTGACATAATTGTAACGCAACCCCACCGTCAAATACTCATTGAGGCGCACTGAGGTTCCAAACATTTTAGATGAGACAGACTTTATGACCAAAGTTATCCAATTTACACTTCGTAGTCAATTTTGACACTAGACGCCACCGGGCGTTTTCCAAGGTATTAGTTCGTTTTCAGGGGTAGTCGCCCTTTAAGAGACAGTGCTTGAACAGCCAGGAAACGGTAATCTTGCAGATCTGGTTTTCTCCTTTATCTGTCTGAAAGTGTTTGACTGTTGGTGCTTGATTGAGAGCCTCTCATGCCCTTAAACGGAGCCATATATCTGTCTCTGCAAAAAGAGCTGCAGAAAAACTATCTGGTGCCTGTGCTTAAACTCAGGGAAATTAGGTCTGATCATTCTGCAGCGAGAGCACGTCTATTTGTTTGGTTTGTAAGAATCAGACAAGGGGGAGGGGGCACCCGGGTGTTTTCTGCCTCCAGGCCAGGAGTAAGAGCACTAATTGTTTGATGCTCTCTTGGATTTCAGAATGAAAAGTGATTCATCTCCATTAGTTTGAATCCTTGTATGTGAGATCTCATTCATGTGTGTCATGTACTTTATTGAACAGATTTGAAGATATATACAAGTAGTGATAGGAATTGAAGTGACAATGTAAAGCCATGTAAATGGTGTTGGGCCGCCACATGCAGGAAGCCTGTTCATGCTATAGCAATGAGTCCATCAGCTCTGGTTTTGGTCTATAGCGGAAGATGTTCTGCCTGGAACGGGTTAACTGACACTGTTTCCTAATGCTAAATATTAAATTGCATCTTGAGTCTGGATCAGAACAGTCTAGTTTAATAGTACAACTAAAATATTTCTAAATGCAATGAATTGTAGGCATGTCTGAGAATGCACACACCATAATATACAGCCAGCAAGGGGACTTCCCCACACAACTCTAACACTTTGTTCTCATACCAGTATATTCTCCAGGTGATATACACCACTGTAAGTGCACAAAACATATTGACCTGCAACCCCTTTTGCCCCACAGAACATCCTCAATTAGTCAGGGCATGGACTCTACAAGGTGTCATGTTGACTCTAATGCTTCCACAGTTGTGTCAAGTTGGCCACATGTCCTTTGGGTGGTTCTTGATACACATGGGAAACTGTTGAGCATGAATGTTCTTGCAGTTCTTACTGTAACACACAGCGACCAGTGCACCCGGCACCTATTACCATACCAGGGTCAAAGGTACTTCAATATTTTGTCTTGCCCATTCACCCTCTGAATGACACACGTACACAATCCATGTCTCCGTTGTCTCAAGGCTTTCAAATCCTTCTTCAGAAATATTTTCTTAGATATTTTTTTATTTCACCTTTATTTAACCAGGGAGGCCAGTTGAGAACAAGTTCTCACATACAACATAGCCTTCAATACAGTTCCCAAGGTTACAGTCATAGCAACATAGCATGTGCATCATAGCAACATAAATAAGAATACATGTATTTCCATGTCAGAATATAGGAAATGCAGGGTAATTTGGTTAATAATAGGTCAATCATAAGGACATCTGTGGAATAGCCTTTCAATTCAAATAGTAATTTCATAGTACAATTCATTCCCACTGCCACTCCCACTGCCACTCCCCTGCCACTCCCCTGTCACTCCCCTGCCACCCTGCTGACACCCCCCTGCCACTCCCCTGACAGCCCACTGCCACTCCCCCTGCCACTCTGCTGACACCCCCCTGCCACTCCCCCTGCCACTTCCACTGCCACTCCCCTGACACCCCACTGCCACTCCCCTGCAACTCCCACTGCCACTCCCACTGCCATTCCCACTGCCACTCCCACTGCCACTCCGCTGACAGCCCACTGCCACTCCCCTGACACTCCACTGCCACTCCCACTGCCACTCCCCTGCCACTCCCCTGCCACTCCCCTGACACTCCCCTGCCACTCCCCTGCCACTCCCCTGCCACTCCCCTGACAGCCCACTGCCACTCCCACTGCCACTCCCCTGCCACTCCCCTGACAGCCCACTGCCACTCCCACTGCCACTCCCCTGCCACTCCCCTGCCACTCCCCTGACAACCTGCTGACACTCTGTTGACACCCCACTGGCACCCCACTGCCACTCCCCTTCCACTCCCCTGCCACTCCTCTTCCACTCCCCTGCCACTCCCCTTCAACTCCCCTGACACCCCTCCATCTCTGTTCTCCATTCCACTCCCCTGACACTCTGCTGACACCCCACTGGCACACCACTGCCACTCCCCTTCCACTCCCCTGACACCCCACTACCACTCCCCTTCCACTCCCCTGACACCCCACTACCACTCCCCTTCCACTCCCCTGACACACCACTACCACTCCACTTCCACTCCCCTGACACCCCACTGCCACTCCCCTGCCACTCCCCTTCCACTCCCCTGACACCCCACTGCCACTCTCCTTCCACTCCCTGACACCCCTCTATCTCTGCTCTCCCTTCCATTAGTTTCTACACTAATAACCCTCTTGTCATATCATAGCCTTGCCAGGGATAAATGACAAGCCTTACATTTCTCTATTGGAGATATGACTTAACCAATGTTCCCAACATACAGTAAGTTCTCACCCCACCACATTTTTCAATATGTGATTTCATCCAAATTGGAAAATTGAATTATATGATTGATCATCGCTGAGTTTTAATGTCCTTGACTGTTAGTCACCCCATCAATTTCATTATGCAACTGTCAGAAATATAGCAGCACTACCCAGAAATATTGTATGTTCGTCAAGCTTCTCAAAAATGTATTATTATATATCTGTTAAGTTCTCACTAGCACTAAACTGTTGTTTTGTCGAGATACAAGATGGAGAGAGTATCTGTTTTGTTCCAGTTGACGCATTTCTCTCCCGGAGACCACTACTCAAACCCCAAAATGGATTTTAAAAGTTAAAAAGTCTCTAACCCTAACCCTGACCCTAACCCTAACCCTAACAAAGCGATCACTTCGTGGTTGAGTTTTTCTGTTACCATCATTTTTATCAGTTGTTTTAACTGCCCCTAAAGCTAATCTTAACCCTAACACTAATCTTAACCCTAACCCTAATCCTAACGCTAAACTTAATCCTAACGCTAATCTTAACCCTAACACTAATCTTAACCCCAACACTAATCTTAACCCTAACACTAATCTTAACCCTAAAGCTAATCTTAACCCTAACCCTAATCTTAACCCTAACACTAATCTTAACCCCAACACTAATCTTAACCCTAACACTAATCTTAACCCTAAAGCTAATCTTAACCCTAACCCTAATCTTAACCCTAACACTAATCTTAACCCTAACACTAATCTTAACCCTAACACTAATCTTAACCCTAACCCTAATCTTAACCCTAACGCTAATCTTAACCCTAACACTAATCTTAAACCAAACACTAATCTTAACCCTAACCCTAATCTTAACCCTAACCCTAATCTTAGCCCTAAAGCTAATCTTAACCCTAACACTAATCTTAACCCTAAAGCTAATCTTAACCCTAACACTAATCTTAACCCTAAAGCTAATCTTAACCCTAACACTAATCTTAACCCTAACGCTAATCTTAACCCTAAAGCTAATCTTAACCCTAACACTAATCTTAACCCTAACACTAATCTTAACCCTAACCCAATCTTAACCCTAACCCTAATCTTAACCCTAACACTAATCTTAACCCTAACACTAATCTTAACCCTAACACTAATCTTAACCCTAACACTAATCTTAACCCTAACGCTAATCTTAACCCTAAAGCTAATCTTAACCCTAACACTAATCTTAACCCTAACACTAATCTTAACCCTAACCCAATCTTAACCCTAACCCTAATCTTAACCCTAACACTAATCTTAACCCTAACACTAATCTTAACCCTAACACTAATCTTAACCATAATACTAATCTTAACCCTAACGCTAATCTTAACCCTAACACTAATCTTAACCCTAACCCTACTCCATAAACAAACCCACTCGCATTTAACCTAACCTTCTCCCATTTAACCTAACAAACACGCAATTTAACCTAACCCACTCAAGATATGTAGAACCAATGCATTTCACCCTATGCAAGGCAATTCCCCCAAAAGGCATTTTGCGGTGTTTAATTCACTGTGCTTCTACTTGCGGGTGATACCACATGAAATGCCATGAGGGAGCATTAGCCCTAATGAATATGACCCAGACCTGGGCGTTGTCATTCAACAAAATCTTGTCTCTGTGGAGACTCCTGTCTGTAAATAAAAGCTAGAGGACTCATCATTAGGACTTTCTTTCTGTCCAGCAGATCACAATCTCCTCTCCTGGGTTTTATCTCCCTCTGAGCCAAAGTGACACCTCTAAAATCTGGAGCACTCTTTCCCTGATCTGCCCACAGGTTTGTTTTACGCTGTTTGACATTTCCCCCAGCCTTTCGAAACACTCCACATGTCACCCGGGGTGTGGGCTCCTATCTGTGCCCAGTGCTCACCGGCTCACACCTTTGTGCTAAAGAACAAGAGGACATTCTCCTCTACAGCTAACCGTGAAGTAAATACACAAGCTTTGTGAGAGCAATGCTTCAGATGATGAGTTGCAGCCACTTTTTGGGGGGTTGGATGTGGTTAGGGGAGAGGATGGGTTGACATTTCATAAGAACTGAAAACTGAGCTTTTTTTTTTACTTGCTTTGAGTGTGTGATAGCCACCCACATATCCCACTGTAGACTGGTGCCAACAACATTATGAGTCATCCATATAGAACATTATCAACACTGACCTGCCTCACTTATGTGCCTGCCATTGCTATTCTAGCTGTCTCTCTATCACTATTTCACACCAGAGTTATAGGTGTCAACTGCAATGGGTCACAATAAAGGTGTGCACTATTACCAGGAAGTTCAATCTATGTTAAAACTTATTTTGGCTGGGGGCAGTATTGAGTAGCTTGGATGAATAAGGTGCCCAGAGGTGCCCAGAGTAAATTGCCTGCTACTTTGTCCCAGTTGCTAATATATGAATATTATTAGTATAGTTGGATAGAAAACACTCTGAAGTTTCTAAAACTGTTTGAATGATGTCTGTGAGTATAACAGAACTCATATGGAAGGCAAAATCCTGAGACAAAATCCAACCAGGAAGTGGGAAATCTGAGGTTGGGAAATCGTTCATGTTGCACTTCCTAAGGCTTCCACAAGATGTCAACAGCCTTTAGAACCTAGTTTGATGCTTCTACTGTGAAGTGGGGGCGAATGAGAGGGGAATGCGTCAGAGGTCTGGCAGAATGCTTTGAGCTCGTGATGCTCGTTCACGTGAGAGCGAGCTCTGTTCCATCGCAATTCTACAGACAAAGGAATTCTCCGGTTGGAACATTATTGAAGATTTATGTTAGAAACATCCTAAAGATTGATTCTATACATTGTTTGACATGTTTCTACGGACTGTAAAGGAACTTTTTGACATTTCGTCTGCTCCTAGCGAACGTGCTTCGTGAGTTTGGATTTGTTTCCAAAACGCGCTAACAAAAGTGGCTATTTGGACATAAATGATGGACATTATTGAGCAAAACAAACATTTACTGTGGAACTGGGATTCCTGGGAGTGCATTCTGAAGAAAATCATCAAAGGTAAGTGAATATCTATAATGCTATTTCTGACTAATGTTGACTGCACAATATGGCGGATATTGTCTTGTTTGGTATCTGAGCACCATACTCAGATTATAGCATGGTTTGCTTTTTCAGTAACGCTTTTTGAAATCGGACACAGCGGTTGCATTAAGGAGAAGTGTATCTAAAGTTCCATGCATAACACTTGTATTTCCATCTACATTTATAATGAGTATTTCTGTAAATTGATGTTGCTCTTTGCAAAATCATGTTTTTGGAACTACTGAACATAACGTGCCAATGTATACTGAGATTTTTTTATATAAATATGAACTATATTGAACAAAACATATATGTATTGTGTAACATGAAGTCCTATGAGTGTCAGCTGATGTAGATTATCAAAGGTTAGTGATTAATTTTTATCTCTATTTCTGATTTTTGTGACTCCATTCTTTGGCTGGAAAAATGGCTGTTTTTCTGTGACTTGCCTCTGACCTAACATAATCGTTTGTGGTGCTTTCGCCGTAAAGCTTATTTGAAATCGGACACTGTGGTGGGATTAACTTCTTGATGCACCCATCCCGTTAGCGGGATCATTTTCGTCAACGTCCGCTGAATTGCAGAGCGCCAAATTCAAATTAAATTACTAAAAATATTTAATTGTCATGAAATCACAAGTGCAATATAGCAAAACACAGCTTAGCTTGTTGTTAATTCACCTAGTGTGTCAGATTTCAAAAAGCTTTTCGGTGAAAGCTTACCAGGCGTTTATGTAAGGACATCTTTCTCAGCAGACAAAACATTACAAACAGCTAGCAGCAAAGTAGATTGGTCACGAAAGTCAGAAAAGCAATAAAATGAATCGCTTACCTTTGATGATCTTCGGATGTTTGCACTCACGAGACTCCCAGTTACACAATAAATGTTCCTTTTGTTCCATAAAGATTATTTTTATATCCAAAATACCTACATTTGGTTGGCGCGTTATGTTCAGAAATCCACAGGCTCGAGCGGTCACGACGGGGCAAATAAAAATTGGCGCATGCAAAATGCTGCTGGCACCCAGCCATCCAATGACGCGATGTGATCTTTCTCGCTCATTTTTCAAAATGAAAGCCTGAAACTATGTCTAAAGACTGTTCACACCATGTGGAAGCCATAGGAGAAGGAATCTGGTTGATATCCCTTTAAATGGAGAGAAGGCATGCAATGGAACAGAGAGCTTTCAGGAAAAACAGCACTTCCGGGTTGGAGTATCAGTTCTGTTATACTCACAGACAATATTTTGACAGTTTTGGAAACTTTAGAGTGTTTTCTATCCTATCCTATCCTATATGCATATTCTAGATTCTGGGCCTGAGAAATAGGCAGTTTCATTTGGGTACGTTTTTCATCCAAACATCAAAATACTGTCCCTTACACTCAAGAGGTTTTAACAGAAGTGTATCTTTAAAATGGTGTGAAATACATCTATGTTTGAGGAATTTTAATTATGGGATTTCTGTTGTTTTGAATTTCTGTTGTCATATCGATCCCGTTAGCGGGTTCTCAGCCCTAAGAAGTTTTAAGACTGCACTGTAAATCTATCTCTGCCTAACGTTTTTGATTATTTTGTGGATGACCGGTGATGAAGGCTTTGCAGAGAACTCACTTCCCTAGGAAGGTCGCTATCAAAACACAATATACTGTAGGTTCCATGAAGTGGTGTGTCTTTTTAGTAAGGAGGGATACCCCTTGTTCCATTGTAGTTATTGACTCTTTACCGTCAAATGGTTTTGGATTGAGCTCAATTCTCAATGAGATATAATCAGAAATGATCAGACATAACAAGATGCAAAGTGTACCTGTGTCTGCAGGACAAATATTACTGTGTCATACATTGGATGATATTTCTAGTTCAGTGCGAAAAATACTAAACATTGTTATTTCCCAAGAATCCTTGCAGGTGTGAAAGATCCACAGATACACCGGATCTTTCACACCTGCAAGGATTCTTGGGAAATAACAATGTTTAGTATTTTTCGCACTGAACTAGAAATATCATCCAATGTATGACACAGTAATATTTGTCCTGCAGACACAGGTACACTTTGCATCTTTACCGTCCATATTAAGACCATGTTATGACTACGTTATGTCCACGTCATATCGACGTCATGTCCACGTCTTGACCACGTTATGTCCACGTTATGTCCACGTTATGTCCACGTCATATCGACGTCATGTCCACGTCATGTCCACGTTATGTCCACATTATGTCCACGTTATGTCCACGTTATGTCCACGTTATGTCCACGTCATATCGACGTCATGTCCACGTCATGACCACGTTATGTCCACGTTATGTCCACATTATGTCCACGTTATGTCCACGTTATGTCCACGTCATGACCACGTTATGTCCACGTTATGTCCACATTATGTCCACGTTATGTCCACGTTATGTCCACGTTATGTCCACGTTATGACCACGTTATGTCCACGTTATGACCACGTTATGTCCATGTTATGTCCATGTTATATAGGATCACAATGTTTGAGCCACACACACACACACACATGGAACAGTGCCTGAAAAGAGGCCTGACTCCAGCTGTAGATGTTCAGCTGCTGAGGCTTGTTTTCTCCCTCTACAAAATGGAGCTTGAGATTGGAGATTGTCACCGAGCAACCACTGTCAATAGGCTCGTAATGAAGGACTGCACCACTTTTGATGAGTGTGGGTGATGGTGGTGGAGTGTGTGTGTGTGTGTATGTGTGTGTGTGTGTGTGCGCACAATTTATGGCATCGAGTGTAGCACTGCAGGTTCTTTAAATACCTGGTAACACTTTCCATTGCAGTCATTCAAATCCTTACCCCACAGACATACAGAGAGGGAAAAAAGTATTTGATCCCCTTCTGATTTTGTTCATTTGCCCACTGACAAAGAAATGATCAGTCTATAATTTTAATGGTAGGTTTATTTGAACAGTGAGAGACAGAATAACAACAAACAAATCCAGATAAACGCATGTCGAAAATGTTACAAATTGATTAGCATTTTAATGAGGGAAATAAGTATTTGACCCCATCTCAATCAGAATGATTTCTGGATCCCAGTTGTCTTTTATACAGGTAACAAGCAGAGATTAGGAGCACACTCTTAAAGGGAGTGCTCCTAATCTCAGTTTGTTACCTGTATAAAAGACACCAGCTTGGTGAGAAGGTGACAACAGTTGGTGCGGTTATTCGCAAATGGAAGAAACACAAAATAACTGTCAATCGGCCTGGGGCTCCATGCAAGATCTCACCTCGTGGAGTTGCAATGACCATGAGAACGGTGAGGAATCAGCCCAGAACTACATGGGAGGATCTTGTCAATGATCTCAAGGCAGCTGGGACCATAGTCACCAAGAAAACAATTGGTAACACACTACGCCGTGAAGGACTGAAATCCTGCAGCGCCCGCAAGGTCCCCCTGCTCAAGAAAGCACATATACATGCCCGTCTGAAGTTTGCCAATGAACATCTGAATGATTCAGAGGACAACTGGGTGAAAGTGTTGTGGTCAGATGAGACCAAAATGGAGCTCTTTGGCATCTACTCAACTCGCCGTGTTTGGAGAAGGAGGAATGCTGCCTATGACCCCAAGAATACCATCCCCACCGTCAAACATGGAGGTGGAAACATTATGCTTTGGGGTTGTTTTTCTGCTAAGGGGACAGGACAACTTCACCACATCAAAGGGACGATGGACGGGGCCATGTACCGTCATATATTGGGTGAGAACCTCCTTCCCTCAGCCAGGGCATTGGAAATGGGTCGTGGATGGTTATTCCAGCATGACAATGACTCAAAAGACACGGCCAAGGCAACAAAGGAGGGGCTCAAGAAGATGCACATTACGGTCCTGGAGTGGCCTAAACCTACCATTAAAATTATAGACTGATCAGTTCTTTGTCAGTGGGCAAACGTACAAAATCAGCAGGGGATCAAATACTTTTTTTCCCTCACTGTACACAATTATTATAAAAAATGTTTTAAATATATATTTTTTTATTTAATCAGGAAGGGGTCATTGAGATTTAAAATCTATTTTTCAAGAGCGTCCTGGCCAAGATAGGCAGAAGCAAATCGTTACAAAAATTACAGACAAAAACATGAAAAACTACAAGTAATCTAGTAAAAACCATAGAATAGAGTATAACAAAATCAAAAACAGCAAATTTAAAAACATTGACAGGTCAGGGAGTCAGTCTCAAGATGATTCATCAGTGATTTAAAAATAGCAATCGGGACAAGTTCTTCCAGTTTAAAAGTATTTTGTAAGGCGTTCCAAGATGGCGCAGAGTACATAAAAGCCATTTTACCAAATTCAGTTCGGACATTTGGAGAAGTTAGCAGGATAAAGTCGAGCGAACGAAGAGAATACCCACCACATTTCTGAACAATAAAAATGCACAAATAAAAAGGTAGTAAACCCAAAATGGCTTTGTTAGTAAAAGTATGCCAGTGACTGAGTCTACGAGTGGCTAGAGAAGGCCAGCCAACCCTGGTATACAGAGTGCAGTGGTGTGTAAGGGTTTTGCAGTTTAAAGTGCCATGGTAAAGGGTGTCAATTGATCTCAAACACTGAGTGGAAACATTCACATATAAAATATCCCCATAGTCTAGTAAAGGCTTATTACAGGGGCTGAGTCACTGGCTTACTAGGGCTCTCTCATACCGTCCCTAGGAGGGGTGCGTCACTTGAGTGGGTTGAGTCACTGATGTGATCTTCCTGTCTGGGTTGGCGCCTCCCCTTGGGTTGTGCCGTGGCAGAGATATTTGTGGGCTATACTCAGCCTTGACTCAGGATGATTAGTTGGTGGTTGAAGATATCCCTCTAGTGGTGTGGGGCTGTGCTTTGGCAAAGTGGGTGGGGTTATATCCTTCCTGTTTGGCCCTGTCCGAGGGTGTCATCGGATGGGGCCACAGTGTCTCCTGACCCCTCCTGTCTCAGCCTCCAGTATTTATGCTGCAGTATTTTATGTGTCGGGGGGCTAGGGTCAGTTTGTTATATCTGGAGTACTTCTCCTGACTTATTCGGTGTCCTGTGTGAATTTAACTATGCTCTCTCTAATTCTCTCTTTCTCTCTTTCTTTCTCTCTCTCGGAGGACCTGAGCCATAGGACCATGCCTCAGGACTACCTGGCATGATGACTTCTTGCTGTCCCCAGTCCACCTGGCCATGCTGCTGCTCCAGTTTCAACTGTTCTGCCTGTGATTATTATTATTTGACCATGCTGGTCATTTATGAACATTTGAACATCTTGGCCATGTTCTGTTATAATCTCCACCCGGCATAGCCAGAAGGGGACACCCCCTGGTTCCTCTCTAGGTTTCTTCCTAGGTTTTGGCCTTTCTAGGGAGTTTTTCCTAGCCAACGTGCTTCTAAACCCTCATTGCTTGCTGTTTGGGGTTTTAGGCTGGGTTTCTGTACAGCACTTTGAGATATTAGCTGATGTACGAAGGGCTATATAAATACATTTGATTTGATTTGATTTGGTCTCTGTGGTCTCTCTGTGGTCGCTCTCTAGTCTCTCTGGTCTCTCTCTGGTCTCTCTCTGGTCTCGCTGTGGTCTCGCTGTGGTATCTCTATGGTTGCTCTATGGTCTCTGTCTGGTCTCTATGTTTCTCTCTCTATCGCTCTCTCTTTCTCTCTCTCTCTATCTCTCTGTCTCGCTCTCTCTCTCGCTAGCTTGTTAGCTCTATGCTACCCTGTAGCATCTCACGCACAGTGTGGAGTGAAGGTATGAGTGTATGCCTTGGCAGCTCTGAGTACTGTAGCTTACATGTTTAATGTAATCTGACTATGGGAACAGAGTGTAACACAAGCATTGTATAACTATCCTGGAATTAGAGAACTCTGGTGGAGTTCAGTCTTTCCATTTCCATGGAAGGCATCTAAGTGTAACTTATATTGGTTCCTTGTTGGTTCCAATACCAACAGTTGTGGTAACAGCATGACCACAGGTAGAGTCACTGTAACAGATTTGATTTTGATGGTAGCGGTGAGGTGTCAATTTTAATTGTTGGTTTGAAACCACATCCGCAGAATGAGCCAGGATACATGACAGTGCAGTTTCATTGGTGGTTGAGGTTATGCATGGATTGTGTGTTAAGAATTTACCCAATGTTTACTTTAAATCTGTCTAAATAATCATTACTTTGTAACAGATATTGTAAAATAAAAGTTAAAAGACCATTTTCGGATGTTGAGTTGTAGAGTTCAGTGCTGATGTTTTGGACTGACAATTTCCATAGAGACGCGGATTATATGGTGTAGATACGTGCTAACTATTGCGATGATGTCAACACTCTACCTAAAATAAACCTGCTATATCGCTGGGATAGAAAATGCTCTCCTTTTAACACGGCTGACAGTCTAGCCACCGCAAGCAAAGCTCAAAGTGTTCCAAAAGATCTCTGAGTTCACCCAACTGTTAAAAGCTGACTGATTCAGTCTGTTTTAGACAATGACTTCATGGGTCTATGAATTATAGATAGGTAAGGTGGAGGGTGACCTCACTCTTGATGGATTTACCCAGTGTTAACTTGGTGTACACTAGTTGTGCAGTGGAGAGGAGATGGAAGATGGGATGTTTTTTTATTGGCAGCATGTTTCCACCCCAAAAACCATTCCATCCCAGCCACCTGGTAGTCTATTACCAGGAGGATGTACCTGGTGGTATATTAACAGGAGGAAGTACATGGTGGTCTAATACCAGGAGGAAGTACCTGGTGGTATATTACCATGAGGATTTCCCTGGTGGTATATTAAAAGGAGGAAGAACATGGTGGTCTAATACCAGGAGGAAGTACCTGGTGGTATATTACCAGGAGAAAGTACCTGGTGGTATATTAACAGGATGAAGTTCCTGGTGGTCTATTACCAGGAGAAAGTATGTGGTGGTCTATTAACAGGAAGAAGTACCTGGTGGTATATTAACAGGAGGAAGTACCTGGGGGTATAATACCAGGAGGAAGTACCTGGTGGTATATTAACAGGAGGATGAACCTGGTGGTCTATTACCAGGAGGAAGTATCTGGTGGTATATTAACAGGATGAAGTTCCTGGTGGTATATTAACAGGAGAAAGTACCTGGTGGTATATTAACAGGATGAAGTTCCTGGTGGTCTATTACCAGGAGAAAGTACGTGGTGGTCTATTAACAGGACGAAGTACCTGGTGGTATATTAACAGGAGGAAGTACCAGGTGGTATAATAACAGGAGGAAGTACCTGGTGGTCTATTACCAGGATGAAGTACCTGGTGGTATATTAACAGGAGGAAGTACCTGGTGGTCTATTACCAGGAGGAAGTACCTGGTGGTCTATTACCAGGAGGAAGTACCTGATGGTCTATTAATAGGAGGAAGTTCCTGGTGGTATATTAACAGGAGGAAGTACCTGGTGGTATATTAACAGGAGGAAGTACCTCGTGGTATATTAACAGGAGGAGGTACATGGTGCTATATTACCAGGAGGAAGTACCTGGTGGTATATTAACAGGAGGAAGTACCTGGTGGTATATTAACAGGAGGAAGTACCTGGTGGTATATTACCAGGAGGAAGTACCTGGTGGTATATTAACAGGAGGAAGTAGGTGGTGGTATATTAACAGGAGGAATTACCTGGTGGTATATTACCAGGAGGAATTACCTGGTGGTCTATTACCAGGAGGAAGTGCCTGGTGGTATATTAACAGGAGGAAGTACCTGGTGGTATATTAACAGGAGGAAGTACCTGGTGGTATATTAACAGGAGGAGGTACATGGTGCTATATTACCAGGAGGAAGTACCTGGTGATATATTAACAGGAGGAAGTACCTGGTGGTATATTAACAGGAGGAAGTACCTGGTGGTATATTACCAGGAGGAAGTACCTGGTGGTATATTAACAGGAGGAAGTAGGTGGTGGTATATTAACAGGAGGAATTACCTGGTGGTATATTACCAGGAGGAATTACCTGGTGGTCTATTACCAGGAGGAAGTGCCTGGTGGTATATTAACAGGAGGAGGTACCTGGTGCTATATTACCAGGAGGATGTACTTGGTGGTCTATTAACAGGAGGAAATGCCTGGTGGTATATTAACAGGAGGAAGTACCTGGTGGTATATTACCAGGAGGAAGTACCTGGTGGTATATTAATAGGAGGATGTACTTGGTGGTCTATTAACAGGAGGGAGTACCTGGTGGTATATTAACACGAGGATGTAACTGGTGGTCTATTAACAGGAGGAAGTAGCTGGTGGTCTAATACCAGGAGGAAGTACCTGGTGGTATATTAACAGGAAGATGAACCTGGTGGTCTATTGCCAGGAGGAAGTATCTGGTGGTATATTAACAGGATGAAGTTCCTGGTGGTCTATTACCAGGAGAAAGTACGTGGTGGTCTATTAACAGGAAGAAGTACCTGGTGGTATATTAACAGGAGGAAGTACCTGGTGGTATATTAACAGGAGGAATTAAGAATGGGACTTTCTTTTTCTATCTTGAAATTCTTAAAAAAAAATTCTAAAGCTTTTATTAAATCAAAGTGATTGACGAATAAGGACAGAACAAAATACCTTAATTAAATATCATCTAAGAACGTGTTTTACCACCCTATAGTAGACTTAACTGTAAGGTTGGGTATAGTAGCATACCCTGAGGGTGGTTTGCCAGACACAGATTAAGATAAATGCAGAATCTTGCTTTGAAAGGGCTTTTTATTGCAGGACTGTGCTTAATATGTGTCTGCCAAACTGCCCAAAAGCATTTCAAGAAAAGGTGATCCATTAAAAACATGTTTGTTTTTCAAAGGTTCAGTTTGAAAAGTTAAAATAACCAGTCACATTTAACGCATTTATTTGCCAAGTAAACTGACAATATTCTTCTCACCCTTGTTCAGCTCCTGTGTTTCCAGCATGATAGAGAAAGGAGCAGCCATTGCTTTGCTGTGATCTTTGACGTGCAAAATGTCCATCAGGGAAGCTGTGGTTCTTTATCATTATAATGTTAGGTACCTCAAATGTTCCCAAACAAACAAAGAACCAGCCACTGCACTTATAAACCCAGTCCCTGAAAATGCCAAATAAGACCTTCATCTGTAGCCTGCATCCTTAGGACACAACAAGGGGCTGGCAGGATCATCTTTCCCTCGGGGAGAGACCCACAGGACAAATCAAGGGGCTGGCAGGTTCATATTTCCCTCAGCATATTTCCCTCAGAGGCGGCCAAAGGAAGAATTGGTTTTGGGGGTGACCAGAGAGATATACCTGCTGGAGCGCGTGCTACAGGTGGGTGCTGCTATGGTGACCAGCGAGCTGAGATAAGGGGGGACTTTACCAGGCAGGGTCGTGTAGATGACCTGGAGCCAGTGGGTTTGGCGACGAGTATGAAGCGAGGGCCAGCCAACGAGAGCGTACAGGTCGCAGTGGTGGGTAGTATATGGGGCTTTGGTGATAAAACGGATGGCACTGTGATAGACTGCATCCAATTTATTGAATAGGGTATTGGAGGCTATTTTGTAAATGACATCGCCGAAGTCAAGGATTGGTAGGATGGTCAGTTTTACAAAGGTATGTTTGGCAGCATGAGTGAAGGATGCTTTATTGCGAAATAGGAAGCCAATTCTAGATTTAACTTTGGATTGGATATGTTTGATGTGAGTCTGAAAGGAGAGTTTATAGTCTAACCAGACACTCCATTTAAAGGGTTATAAACCAGATTCCTTTTCCTATGGCTTCCTCAAGGTGTCAGTCTTTAGACATAGCTTCAGGCTTTTATTTTGAAAAATGAGCGAGAAAGATAACATTGCGTCAGTGGATAGCTGGGTGTTCGCAGAGTTTTGCTTGCGCAACAGAGTGGGGCAGCCATTGTCTCTCCCTCTCCTATTTAAACAGCAACAGTCCCGTTTGATATATTATAGGTTATATATTTTAAAAACAACCTGAATGTTGATTATAAAAAAACGTTTGGCATGTTTCTGTGGACATTACGGATACTATTTGGAATTTTCGTCTGCGATGTCGTGACCGCTCGAGCCTGTGGAATTCAAATGGAGGTGTTTTGGATATGAAAATAATCGTTATGGAACAACAGGAACATTTATTGTGTAACTGTGAGTGCAAACATCCGAAGATCATCAAAGGTAAGCGATTTAATCTATTGCTTTTCTGACTTTCGTGACCAATCTACTTGGCTGCTAGTGTTTGTAATATTTTGTCTACAAAGAGAGATGTTCTTACATAAGAACATTGTTATGCTTTCGCCGAAAAGCTGTATTGAAATATGACACGCCTGGTGGATTAACAACAAGCTAAGCTGTGTTTTGCTATATTGCACTTGTGATTTGATGAAAATGAAATATTTGTAATAATTTATTTTGAATTTGGTGTGCTGCAATTGCAGCGGTTGTTGATGAAAATGATCCCGCTAAAGGGATGGGTGCGTCAAGAAGTTAACACAGTCTCCAAAGAAGGGCCAGAAGTACGCCGAATGGTGTCATCTGCGTAGAGGTGGATCAGAGACTCACCAGCAGCAAGAGCGACATCATTGATGTATACAGAGAAGAGAGTCGGACCAAGAATTGAACCTTGTGGCACCCCCATAGAGACTGCCAGAGGCCCAGACAACAGACCCTCCGATTTGACACACTGAACTTTATCAGAGAAGTAGTTGGTGAACCAGGCGAGGCAATCATTTGAGAAACCAAGGCTGTCGAGTCTGCCGATGAGGATGTGGTGATTGACAGAGTCGAAAGCCTTGGCCAGGTCAATTAATACATCTGCACAGTATTGTTTCTTATCGATGGCGGTTAAGATATCGTTTAGGACCTTGAGCGTGGCTGAGGTGCACCCATGACCAACTCTGAAACCAGATTGCATAGCGGAGGAGTTATGGTGGGATTCGAAATGGACGGCTGTTTGTTGACTTGGCTTTCGAAGACCTTAGAAAGGCAGGGTAGGATAGATATAGGTCTGTAGCAGTTTGGGTCAAGAGTGTCCCCCCTTTTGAAGAGGGGGATGACCGCAGCTGCTTTCCAATCTTTGAGAATCTCAGACGACACGAAAGAGAGGTTGAACAGGCTTGTAATAGTGGTGGCAACAATTTCGGCAGATATTTTTTAGAAAGAACTGGTCCAGATTGTCTAGCCCAGCTGATTTGTAGGGGTTCAGATTTTGCAGCTCTTTCAGAACATCAGCTGACTGGATTTGGGAGAAGGAGAAATGAGGAAGGCTTGGGCGAGTTAATGTGGGGGGCACTGTGCATATACCCGGGCAAGAGACGGGGTATGGCGGACACTGTTGGGGTCACACACACACAAACGCCACACACAAAAAACCATGCATGCACAAGCATACACAGACACAGACACACACACACACAAACTCACTACCTCTTGATTTTGCTTAACCAAGTCCCTAAGATCACAAACCAAGTGGTACATCTATAGAATCGTAGATCAGCATGCCTTGGGAGGTCCTTAGCATATATATTAATACATTTAAGGCATTCTGTACAGTATCTAGGAGTTGTCAGTCCTGATGATGAGTACTGAGGTGGTTCAGAGTGCACACATTGTGTGTGTGCATTGTGTGTGCATTGTGTCTATGTCACGGCCGATGTACTGGGCAGGGACACTGAGGCAACAGCAGCCAGGCAACGCAGACCCCCCCTACCCCGTCTGATCCAGAGGCTTCATGGGTAGGTTCTAAGGAGACACAAAGCCTGTGCACATGAAGCTTTCTGTAGCAGGACTCACACAGGGGAAGAATCTTGAATCAGGGGAAGAATGGGAAGAAGCAGAGGAAAGATTTAGAATCAGGGGATGAATGGGAAGAAGCAGAGGAAGGATTTAGATTCAGGGGAAGAATGGGAAGAAGCAGAGGAAGGATCTTGAATCATGTTTTAAGAAGAGGAAGAGCGGTTCCCTGTATAAGTCTGTCATCCTTCCTTGTATTCCCTGTTGTCTTGCATACTTTTTACACACACACACGCATATGCACATACACGCACACACACACACACACACACACACACACACACACACACACACACACACACACACACACACACACACACACACACACACACACACACACACACACACACACACACACACACTCACACACTCACTCACACACAATATCCTCTTGCACCCCACTAGGCCACCAGAAGAGCGCTGCAGGGAAACACTCATAGCTCAATCATGCAGTAGTACTGAATGAAGATAATGAGAAGGAAGAGGGGGATGAGGAGGAGGATGATGAGGAGGATAAGGATGTGGATGATGAGAAGGAGGAGGAGGATTATGATGAGGAAGAAGATAAGGATGAGGAGGAGGATGAAGATGATAAGGATGAGGAGGATGATGAAGATGATAAGGATGAGGAGGATGATGAGGAGGATAAGGATGTGGATGATGAGAAGGAGGAGGAGGATTATGATGAGGAAGAAGATAAGGAGGAGGAGGATTATGATGAGGAAGAAGATAAGGATGAGGAGGAGGATGAAGATGATAAGGATGAGGAGGATGATGATAAGGAGAAAGTTGACTGTGATGATTTCATGCTCCTTGGCAGTCTCAGCAGAAAACATTGCATCCCCCTTCACCGGAAGGGTAAGCTGGCAGACTCCATAAAAGGACAAATCCCAGCAAGATGCAAAGATGTCATCTCCACGATAGGCATTTTAGCTTACCGGCCTGGAAATCTATTTGACCCTTTGTACTCTATCTCTCTCTGCAATGTTAGGTCAGTCAGCTTGCTCCTTTGCTCATCTCGTCCCCCCCTCCAATACACACACCCACACACACACACACACACACACACACACACACACACACACACACACACACACACACACACGCAGAGACCAGACCAGACACAAACACACACACACACACACACACACAGACACACACTAAAGAACCACTGAACTGTTATTCAACGGGTGGGTCTAATCCTTAACCGCATTCCAGCAGGTGTCTATTCCACAAGTTACCACCGGCTAAATCTATGACGTTAAAATGCCTATTTACTCTGTTCCATCTGACTGCGAAATCATTATTACTTATTATTATTATTTACTCTGATTTGTATAAACATTGTTGTTTGTCCAGCTGTCCCATAGTAACGAACATGTCGGGAGTAGAGACGAGACAGAAATTTGTATGGATATATACAAAGAAATGTCAATTGAAAAAAGGTCAAACGAAAAGAAGTGCAGCTAGTTTGCAGTACTTCCAGCTTCAGTTTGATGTGATTGTCTGTCTAGCTGGCTAGCTCCCATGAACAAATAGAATGAATGACCAGCCGGCTTGGGTAGCAACCCTAGATTTATGTCTGGACCCTTTCTTGTGGAAGGATGAAACACGATGAATACATTCATCAAAATAACGTTTCAATGAAAATATGTCAATCAATATTTGAATATGTTGGTAGCCTGTTTTATAAAAGTGATAATGCTCTGTAAGCCGGTGTTTGGAGGAAATATTAGCACAGTTTGCTGGCAACACTGCAGACGTGTCAACATATCTGACACTCACTGTATATGACGCTCACTGCAGACGTGTCAACATATCTGACGCTCACTGCAGACGTGTCAACATATCTGACGCTCACTGCAGACGTGTCAACATATCTGAAGCTCACTGTATCTGACGCTCACTGCAGACGTGTCAACATATCTGATGCTCACTGCAGACGTATCAACATATCTGACGCTCACTGCAGACGTGTCAACATATCTGAAGCTCACTGCAGACGTGTCAACATATCTGACGCTCACTGCAGACCTGTCAACATATCTGACGCTCACTGTATCTGACGCTCACTGCAGACGTGTCAACATATCTGAAGCTCACTGTATCTGACGCTCACTGCAGACGTGTCAACATATCTGACGCTCACTGCAGACGTGTCAACATATCTGACGCTCACTGCAGACGTGTCAACATATCTGACGCTCACTGCAGACGCGTCAACATATCTGACGCTCACTGCAGACGTGTCAACATATCTGACGCTGACTGCAGACGTGTCAACATATCTGACACTCACTGCAGATGTGTCAACATATCTGACGCTCACTCTATCTGATGCTCACTGCAGACGTGTCAACATATCTGACGCTCACTGCAGATGTGTCAACATATCTGACGCTCACTGTATCTGACGCTCACTGCAGATGTGTCAACATATCTGACGCTCACTGCATCTGACGCTCACTGCAGACGTGTCAACATATCTGACGCTCACTGCAGACGTGTCAACATATCTGAAGCTCACTGCAGACGTATCAACATATCTGACGCTCACTGTATCTGACGCTCACTGCAGATGTGTCAACATATCTGACGCTCACTGCAGACGTGTCAACATATCTGACGCTCACTGCAGACGTGTCAACATATCTGACGCTCACTGCAGACGTGTCAACATATCTGACGCTCACCGTATCTGACTCTCACTGCAGACGTGTCAACATATCTGACGCTCACTTTATCTGAAGCTCACTGCAGACGTGTCAACATATCTGACGCTCACTGCAGACGAGTCAACATATCTGATGCTCACTGCAGACGTGTCAACATATCTGATGCTCACTGCAGACGTGTCAACATATCTGATGCTCACTGCAGACGTGTCAACATATCTGACGCTCACCTCATCTGACGCTCACTGCAGACGTGTCAACATATCTGACGCTCACCTCATCTGACGCTCACTGCAGACGTGTCAACATATCTGACGCTCACCTCATCTGACGCTCACTGCAGACGTGTCAACATATCTGACACTTACTGTGCCTACGTCGACTTACGTCATTACGTTTGCTGATGACACGACGGCGGTAGGGCTGATCACCGATGAACAGAGTACCGGGTACAGAGTTTCACAACAAAAAGACTTACAGTTGACCAGGGAAGCTCTAGCAGGGCCCAAATTTGATGAACTGTCTTGTTGGAGAGGTGGCATCCTATGACGGAGCCATATTGAAAGTCACTGAGCTCAGTAAGCCCATTCTACTGACAATGTTTGTCTATGGAGATTGCATGGCTGTGTGCTCAATTTTATACACTTGTCAGCAATGGGTGTGGCTGAAATAGCCAAACCATTAATTTGAAGGGGTGTCCAACATACACTATGTATACAAAAGTGTCATGCCTTCTCCCGCTCCCTGGCGCCCGAAGGCGCCATGCTCCCCAGCATTACGCACTCCTGCCACCATCATCACGCACACCTGCCTGCCCCCGTCACACGCTTCAGCGAGTTATTGGACTCACCTGGCCTCAATCATCTGTTTTATTACCTATATGTGTCAGTTACCCAGCTCTGTCCCCCACTGCTGTATTAATGTTCCTATGTCGTTATGTTACCCGGTGCTGAAGCTGTTCCTGTCTTGTTCCATGTCTGTTCCCAATTAAATGTTGACTCCCTGCGCCTGCTCCTCTACTTCAGCGTCGGTCCTTACACAAACATATGTACATACAACTAGGAATAAAGTGACAGATAGTAAACAGTAGCAGCAGCGATTGTGATGAGTCAGAAAAAGTGCAGAAAGGGTCAATGCAGATAGTCCAAATAGCTATTTGGTGAACATTTTAACTATTTAGTTATGGCTTGGGGGCAGAAGCTGATCAGGGTCATGTCTGTTCCAGACTTGGTGCATCAGAACAGCTCATTGGGAGCTTCACAAAATGGGTTTATATGGCTGAACAGCTGCACACAAGCCTAAGATCACCATGCGCAATGCCAGGCGTCAGCTGGAGTGGTGTAAAGCTTGCCGACATTGGACTCTAAATCAGTGGAAACGCGTTCTTTGGAGTGCATCACTATCTGGCAGTCCGACAGACGACTACCTGCCTCAATGCATAGTGCCAACTGTAAAGTTTGGTGGAGGAGTAATAATGGTCTGGGGCTGTTTTTCATGGTTCAGGCCCCTTAGTTCCATTGAAGGGAAATCTTAACACTACAGCACACAATGACATTCTAAACTATTCTGTGCTTCCAACCTTTTGGCAACAGTTTGGCAAAGGCCCTTTCCTGATCAGCATGACAATGCCCTCGAGCACAAAGCGAGGTCCATACAGAAATCGTGTGGAAAAACTTGACTGGCCTGAACAGAGCCCTGACTGTAACCCCATCAAACACCTTTGAGATGAATTGGAGCACTGACTGCGAGCCAGGCCTAATCGCCCCAACATCAGTGCCCAACCTCACTAATGCTCTTGTGGCTGAATGGAAGCAAGTCCCCACAGCAATGTTCCAACATCTAGTGGAAATCCTTCCCAGAAGAGTGGAGGTTGTTATAGCAGCAAAGGAGGGGACCAACTCCATGATTTTGGAATGAGATGTTTGACGAGAAGGTCTCCACATGCTTTTGATCATGTGGTGCATCTACCTCCATTACCTCGTACCCCTGCACTTCGACTCAGTACCTGTACCCCATGTATATAGCCAAATTATTGTTACTCATTGTGTATTTATTATTACATGTTATTACTTTTCTATTTTCTTTCTCTCTGCATTGTTGGGAAGGGCCTGTAAGTAAGCATTTCACTGTCTGCATCTGTTCTTTACAAACATGTGACAAATAAAATATGATTTGATTCCCGCTCTTCTCTCCTTTTAATCTGTATTGCTCTCCATCAAGAGTGAAAGTAGAGGATGAAAATAGTGGTGACTTTGACAGTAAATACCAGGACTAAAATGGCCAAGACTGACATGCTAAACCCACTTAACCTCAGCTAAACCTTTTATCATGAGTATGATCTACTGTAACAGGCAATGTTGTGTGTTCATGGAAAACATCTGAGGATGGAATAAAAACCAAATGCCCTGATGAGATGGGCCCATATTCATAAAGCAACCCAGAGAGAGTGCTGATATAGGATCAAGTCCCCCCCCGTGCTGGTATTATTATTCATTATGATCTATAAAGTCTAAACTGATCCCAGATCAGCACTCCTACTCAGATTACTGCTAGGATGGTAGCTGTGCATTTTAATGTTTTCTTTGGATGCGGGTGGGCTCAGTTGGCTGCAGAACCTTGTTGGATGCTCTCAACACCTGTTAACACTGAATTGTTTTGTTGGCCATCTGGTGTGATGTTATATGAAGAACCGTCCATCCTCCTACACCACATGAAGTACTGATGCTTTCTCCAGTCACACACACACACACACACACACACACACACACACACACACACACACACACACACACACACACACACACACACACACACACACACACACACACACACACACACACACACACACACACACAGTAAACAATGTCACTACCTCAAAGTTCTGACGAGGATATCACATAGTTTCACAATACTCACTAAAGGGACAATCTCAGTTTTCCAAGGTTGCCATCCATTTTTCCTTTGAAACTCCATAAGTCATCTTTGTAATTCTCAACGGACCAGATCCCACAACAACATGTGGAATGCAACAATTCAGCCCGGATCACACCATTTTGACTTTCGTTTTCACTTGCTGAGTTACTTTCATGACATACTGTAGAGAGGAGAGCCAGACAGCTTGCTATCAGCTCTTTAAATGAACCACTGATAATGCCCTCCTCCAACAACACGCTAATAAACTCACTCTGAACAGGCAGGGTAGCTTTATGTCTTGTGGTGGCAGTCTGAAAGTGTCAAATCATCTTCACTTCAACTTCGAGGGCTTCTTAAGCCAAATATAGAAGGGCATTGCCTGTCAAAGGTTGTTATCTTATCCAAGGGAACAGTTTGTCATTCAAATTGACAAAAAGCCCTAAATGTGCTTAAAAAGTTGATATAGAAAGGATTCCCGTCAAGTTGGAGCCAAACAGTATAAGTACCTGTCAGGGTGTTGAACGAAACTACCACCGATTGGAAAGCATTGTGGTGGAGTTGGGTAGATGTTGTTGTTAACATTGTGGAGGAGTTGGGTAGATGTTGTTGAAAACATTGGGAAGGTAGATACTCCACAGCTCTACCTTGTCATATATTGTTTTGGGAAAAACCTTGTGAGAAGGGTATTACAGAATTTAAATCACATCTTCATGGGAATCAAATCAGATTCAGAAATGCTTAACGTAGGTTGAGTAGGTTGAATCATAACATTATAGAAAAAGGAGGAATGCACATCTGGTGCATAAGGTTGGCAATGCTCATGAAGACTGTCACTGGAGATCAGTAGCAGTGCTCGGTTAAAATCACTTGGGAAGCCAAGTCCCCACCAAAAACGCTCTATTTCAACCTATAGCGTTTGTGTTGAGATAATTGTGTTGATTGCTATTAATTAATATGCCTTGAGACCGTGGTATATAGGCCTAAAGGCCGAAACAGTAACAAGACAGTGGCAGAATAAATTCTACCACACCTTTGTTTAATCACAAAACCGTTTAGCAACCTCTGTCCGGTTGAGTCCACAAAGCTTATTGCAGGTAATAGTTGTCAAACAAGTTAATGTTTCAAACATTAATCAAATCAAATCAAATCACATTTATTTATATAGCCCTTCATACATCACCTGATATCCCCAAACAGCAAGCAATGCAGGTGTTGAAGCACATTGGCTAGGAAAAACTCCCCAGAAAGGCCAAAACCTAGGAAGAAACCTATAGAGGAACCAGGCTATGAGGGGTGGCCAGTCCTCTTCTGGCTGTGCCGGGTGGAGATTATAACAGAACATGGCCAAGATGTTCAAATGTTCATAAATGACCAGCATGGTCAAATAATAATAATCACAGTAGTTGTCGAGGGTGCAGCAAGTCAGCACCTCAGGAGTAAATGTCAGTTGGCTTTTCATAGCCGATCATTAAAAGTATCTCTACCACTCCTGCTGTCTCTAGAGAGTTGAAAACAGCAGGTCTGGGACAGGTAGCACGCCCGGTGAACAGGTCAGGATTCCATAGCCGCAATGAAAACAGGAGCCTCCACTATTCCAGCACCATTTCAACTTCAACATTTAAACATCATCAAATCACCTTTGCTTAGTCTAAAACAGTGACAACTAAAAGATCCCAAAAACTATTTAGTCCAATTAACATAAGCTAAATATGATGTGGCTTTCTGTTTGCGTGCGTGTGTGCATGTTTGAGCATGTAGAAAAACATGTTGACTCACCCTACTTGTTGAGAAACGCCAAAGCCATCCTCCTCTCTTTCATGTTGTCTAAAAGGTCTATCACTCTGTCATACAGTAAACACTTTTATTTTTTGTTGTCCTAGGCTACCTGGCTAAAATGTTTGCTCGCTAGCCTAACTTCCATTCATGGGCAATGTTATCTAGTTAACATTAGCCTTCTACATCTAGCTACATAGTGAACTTCCATCCTCTCAGGCCAGGGGAACATCAATGTATCATTGGCCAGTATGGAGAATTAATTAAAACCCCAAGTCCAAATCCTCATCTCCATCTATGGCTAATTTAGTAAAGGGCCAATGTAGCTAGCTAGCTATCCACCGGAGGACAACAACACAATGAGATGCAACAATTCAAGTTATTTCTGTTAATTTTCTCAATGTGATTTGATAGAAGAGACGCCAAATCCAAGCTTGCTTGCCCTGACACTTAGTTTTTTTCCTGCCAGGACCACACTTGAGCTCGCTCAGTTCTGATCAACGCTGATTGCCACATTTTGCATACTTTCTTTGTCAAGGCCAAATGCTTGCTGGCCTCCCTTGCAATCAATGCTACAATGTCCTACTAATTTGGTGTGTGTGTGTGGGGGGGGGGGGGGGCTTCCCTTGGTGTCCATGAATACATGCCACAGTTTTTGGGAGTAGAGCTCTACATTGACTACTATATTCTGATGTAAGACTAATTAAACACTTTTGGTGATTCTTCCCCTGCTGGACTCCCAGTCCCTAGTTACGTTGGAGAACCATTAGGACTGACTCATGCCACGTGGAGGGAGCATAGGGTGGCCCTGTAGCATGCTGCTGAGTGCCGCTGAGACCTGATGTCAGGGCTCTGTTTGTGTGTTTTGGACCGAGATTGACCATGGAGGATCTTCCTCCTAATTGTGTAGCATTAGCGGATCTCCGATGAGGCGGAATGCCTGTTTTGTCTTAAGGGTGATTCCCCTTGTCAGAGGCTTGGGTGAGTCCACTCTTGGGATATGATTTAAGAGCGGGGAAGAGAGAGTGTGACCAAAAGCAACATCCAGATGATGGAGGGATGGGAAATGGAAAAAAGAGAGGGACTAGAGAAAGCAGGCTCCTGAGGGATCTGGTGAGAGATTTGTTGGGCCAGTGGATTTGTTGATTTTTTTTTTGCGCAGCCACGGATGGGGAAAAAGGGTTTTCATTAACAAACTGAAATAAGAAATGTAGACTAGGGTTCTGCCAGAGAAGGTTAATGACAAAACCAAGGTTAGCAGACAGAATGATCCAGAGATCTGTTCATTCAAACTGGGATTATAAAATCATTCAAGCTGGGGCACATTAAATTGGACTTTGGTTGCTTGTTATTTTTGGAGGCTGAATGAGCTGGTTCTGACCGAATAGAACACTCTGTTGTAGGAGGTTATGCTATTTTCAGAACACCACATCCAGAGCTCAGCCTGTAGGGTTATGAGATATGTTGCTCCAGGTTTTACTGGTGTTGAGTGGTAACTTATGTTGGCTATTAGGATACCAAAATAATTTGAAGGTTTAATGGGAATGGGACTAGTCCACACTGTACACACACACACACACACACACACACACACACACACACACACACACACACACACACACACACACGCACACACACACACACACACACACACACACACACACACACACATGTTGAAATCAATAAAACGGATTAGATTCTCTCTCAGGCTCCTGGATTAGTGGTAAGGAGCTTATGGTAAAGTTTTGAGCAGGCTAGGCAAGAATAATAAAAATAATATGACGACACCAAAAAGTGGATTAAGCTTTCAGTGCATCAGACCTCTAAGTGAAGTCCTATACTGCCCTACCTAGCAAAAAGGCAGTAACTGCTCATAGTGTGGAACTGAGAAAAATGGCTTTTATTTACCTTGGTTTCACAGTAACTTTATACAGTTACTGCTAACATGCTCCCAGTTTCACCACAACACAATACAATAGAGGCAGGATACTTGTCCACATGATTAATTAACCTCTCTGGGATATGTGGGACGCTAGCGTCCCACCTGGCCAAAAGCCAGTGCAAATGCAGAGAGACAAATTCAAATAAATTACTATAAAGATCAAACTTTCGTGAAATCACACATGTAAGATACCAAATTAAAGATACACTTGTTGTGAATCCAGCCAACATGACAGATTTCAAAAAGGATTTTCGGCGAAAGCAAACAATGCTATTATCTGAGGATAGCACCATAGTAAACAAAGAGAGAAAAGCATATTTCAACCCTGCAGGCGCTACACAAAACACAGAAATAAAAATATAATTCATGCCTTACCTTTGACGAGCTTCTTTTGTTGGCACTCCAATATGTCCCATAAACATCACAAATGGTCCTTTTGTTCGATTAATTCCGTCTATATATATCCAAAATGTCAATTTATTTGGCGCGTTTGATCCAGAAAAACACTGACTACAAAATATCTCAAAAGAGGAGAGAGTGACCTCAAAAGTTTGTTTGTCCTCGGGGTTTCGCCTGCTACATAAGTTCTGTTCTACTCACAGACATGATTCAAACAGTTTTAGAAACTTCAGAGTGTTTTCTCTCCAAATCTAATAATTGGGAATGGCCCAGTGCTAATAATATGCATATCTTATCTTCTGGGGATGAGTAGCAGGCAATTGAATTTGTGCATGCATTTCATCCAGACGTGAAAATACTGCCCCTCTTCACGAAGAAGTTAAGCATGTATTTAATGTAGCAAAAAATTACATTATCTCATTTTTGACCAAGTGAGCAGTCAATGCCTCTTTGTTTGGTAGGGCAGTATAGAAGGGAAAAAAGTATTAAAATAAGAGAGGCAGAAGATCTGTTGGTTGCATGTCAGGACCTTTTTGTGGCGTCCTCATCTTTCATGTATTTATTACAAACTGCAGCTTTAGAATAAGATAAGGCAAGCTTTTATTTGACAGAAATGCTTCCTGTCATATATGCATGCTAGGACCACTATTAGACATGTAGGCCTACGGAAACATACACTAACATACAGTAGCCTGAGCTGAACAGAGTTACTTGTGTTTATCTTGTATTACCAATGCAAATAATGGGATCAACAGCTCTGTAAGTACTAACAACCAAATTCTGACTTCAGACACTAAAGCGTTTGCGTAAATCCAACGTTGAAGTTACTTAATCAGCGATGGGTGCACTGATTTAAAGGGGAGTGGAAACACTAGGCTTTAGAACATCAGCCAACTGGCATCGCAGGGTAGCCTAGTGGTTAGAGAACTAGAGGACTAGTAACCGGAAGGTTGCAAGTTCAAACCCCCGAGCTGACGTTCTGCCCCTGAACAGGCAGTTAACCCTAGGCCGTCATTGTAAATAAGAATTTGTTCTTAACTGACTTGCCTAGATACAGGTAAAAAAAACTGTAACTGTAAAATTTGCATCACAGGCAGGATTTTCCCAAAAATGGCTGAAAAATGGGCAAAATTTGCTGCTGTCAAACCTTATTTGAAAACATAATACACATTTTGAAAGCCATTTTGAAAGCCAATCAAATGGTAATCAGTCACGAAAAAACACTGGTGCAAGTCAAATCAAATCCAATTTTATTCTCCACATGAGCCGAATACAACAGGTGAAATGCTTACAAGTCGATAACCAACAACACAGTTTTAAGAAAATACCTAAAAATAGTAAGAGATAAGAATAACACATAAATCAAGATCTGCAGCAGTAAATAACAATAGCGGGGTTATATACAGGGGGTACCGGTACAGAATCAATGTAGCAGAGTAGCAGCGTAGAAGTGGGGGGGGGGGGGGGATGCAAGTAGTCTGAGTAGCCATTCCATTTGATGTTCAGGGGTCTGGCTTGGGGTAGAAGCTGTTTAGCTGTGCAATCCGGTTTCCGAGCCGGTCATGGGTGCACCTCAGCCACGCTCAAGGTACTAAACGATATCATAACCGCCATCGATAAAAGACAGTACTGTGCAGCTGTCTTCATCGACCTGGCCAAGGCTTTCGACTCTGTCAATCACCATATTCTTATCGGCAGACTGAGTAGCCTCGGTTTTTCGAATGACTGCCGTGCCTGGTTCACCAACTACTTTGCAGACAGAGTTCAGTGTGTCAAATCGGAGGGCATGTTGTCCGGTCCTCTGGCAATCTCTATGGGGGTACCACAGGGTTCAATTCTCGGGCTAACTCTTTCCCTGTATATATTAATGATGTTGCTCTTGCTGCGGGCGATTCCCTGATCCACCTCTACGCAGACAACACCATTCTGTATACTTCTGGCCCTTCCTTGGACAATGTGCTATCTAACCTCCAAACGAGCTTCAATGTCACACAACACTCCTTCCGTGGCCTCCAAATGCTCTTAAACACTAGTGCATGCTTTTCAACCGTTCGCTGCCTGCACCCGCACGCCCGACTAGCATCACCACCCTGGATGGTTCCGACCTAGAATATGTGGACATCTATAAGTACCTAGGTGTCTGGCTAGACTGGAAACTCTCCTTCCGGACTCATATCAAACATCTCCAATCCAAAATCAAATCTAGAGTTGGCTTTCTATTTCGCAACAAAGCCTCCTTCACTCACGCCACAAAACTTACCCTAGTAAAACTGACTATCCTAGCGATCCTCTACTTCGGCGATGTCATCTACAAAATAGCTTCCAATACTCTACTCAGCAAACTGGATGCAGTTTATCACAGTGCCATCCATTTTGTTACTGAAGCACATTATACCACCCACCACTGCGACCTGTATGCTCTAGTCGGCTGGCCCTCGCTACATGTTCGTCGCCAGACCCACTGGCTCCAGGTTATCTACAAGTCTATGCTAGGTAAAGCTCCCCCTTATCTCAGTTCACTGGTCACGATGGCAACACCCACTCGTAGCACACGCTCCAGCAGGTGTATCTCACTGATCATCCCTAAAGCCAAAACCTCATTTGGCCACCTTTCCTTCCAGTTCTCTGCTGCCTGCGACTGGAACGAATTGCAAAAATCTCTGAAGTTGGAGACTTTTATCTCCCTCACAAACTTTAAACATCTGCTATCTGAGCAGCAAACCGATCGCTGCAGCTGTACATAGTCCATCTGTATGAAGCCCACCCAATTTACCTACCTCATCCCCATACTGTTTTTATTTATTTTATTTTCTGCTCTTTTGCACACCAGTATCTCTACCTGCACATGTTCATCTGATCATTTATCACTCCAGTGTTAATCTGCTAAATTGTAATTATTCACTCCTATGGCCTATTTATTGCCTACCTCCTCATTCATTTTGCACACAATATATATAGATAATTTTTTTTCCTACTATGTTATTGACTTGTTTATTGTTTATTGTTTACTCCATTTGTAACTCTGTGTTGTTGTCTGTTCACACTGCTATGCTTTATCTTGGCCAGGTCGCAGTTGCAAATGAGAACTTGTTCTCAACTAGCCTACCTGGTTAAATAAAGGTGAAATATACTGTATATTTTTTTAATTAAAAAATAATTAGAATTATGTGGAACTCAAATCACGCTGCACGTTGGTCTGAGTATATTTCCAGTTCGTACGACGATCGTGACATATAGATACTTTTGTACCTGTTTCCTCCAGCATCTTCACAAGGTCCTTTGCTGTTGTTCTGGGATTGATTTACACTTTTCGCACCAAAGGACGTTCATCTCTAGGAGAGAGAACGCATCACCTTCCTGAGCAGTATGACGACTGCATGGTCCCATGGTGTTTATACTTGCGTACTATTGTTTGTACAGATGAACGTGGTACCTTCAGACATTTGGAAATTGTTCCCAAGAATGAACCAGACTTGTGGAGGTCTACAATTTGCTTTCTGAGGTCTTGGTTGATTTATTTGATTTTACCATGATGTCAAGCAAAGAGGCACTGAGTTTGAAGTTAGGCCTTGAAATACATCCAAAGGTACACCTCCAATTGACTCAAATGATGTCTATTAGCCAATCAGAAGCTTCTAAAGCCATGACATCATTTTCTGGAATTTTCCAAGCTGTTTAAATGCACAGTCAACTTAATGTATGCAAACTTCTGAACCACTGGAATTGTGATACAGTGAATTATAAGTGAAATAATCTGTCAACAATTGCTGGAAAAACTACTTGTACACACAAAGTAGTCCTAAGACCTAAAAGACCTAGTCCTAAAATGTCCTAACCGACTTGCCAAAACTATAGTTTGTTAACAAAAAATTTGTGTAGTGGATGAAAAATGAGTTTTATTGACTCCAACATAAGTGTATGTAAACTTCAGACAACTGTATCTAGATAGCTAGCTAATAATGATATGGGTATCATACATTTACTGGTAAAATAGCAATCCTGCAAGAGCCCTCTCTTGTGGCTGGCTAGGTAGCTAGCTACTGTAGAATCAGACACTAGCCAGTTCATTGTAGCTCTTAGCTAATACCAATGACAAATTATTTTTAAATGGACAATATGAAAATGTTATTTTCTACAGTTATCATAAAACAAGACAAGAGCTAAATCTTCTAGATAGCTAGCTACCTTGTCTCGCTTTGGCTGACTGTCAACTCGGCGCGTTATCAGAAGTTAATTTTACAGACTCAAAAATATAAGTACCAACATAAAAACAAATTGTATACAGTTTCTTACCTTAATATTGTTGTCCTGATCTCTCATTTACAAACCTGTTAATTTTGTGATAACCCTTTCAGGTCCAGTGGAAGCGAGGAGCCTCCCGGTGGCAGCATTCACTTTCAGTGCCCTGACCAAACTGCTCAAAACGATCAATACTGCCAACGATGCAGTATACTATGGGAATTCAAGATGGCGCTACCCATACCTCTGATAAGCGTTGTTCTATATCTAAATCCTTAAAAATAGAGATGTTTCTATGTTAAATGCAAATGTTTAGTATCAGGGATGGAACACGTCTCTGTGCTTAGCTTTACTTCTTAAAGTGTTTCCATTCCCCTTTAAGTTGCACTGTGTTATTACGTTTTATATTGAACCTTTATTTAACCAGGCAAGTCAGTGTAAGAACACATTCTTATTTACTATGGTGGCCTACTCCGGCCAACACCGTGCACAGCCGGATGTGATAGAGCCTGGATTAGAACCAGGTATTATAGGGACTCCTCTTGCACTGAGATGCAGTGCCTTAGACCTGTTGTGCCTTAGACCTGTTGTGCCTTAGACCTGTTGTGCCTTAGACCTGTTGTGCCAGACCTGTTGTGCCTTAGACCTGTTGTGCCTTAGACCTGTTGTGCCTTAGACCTGTTGTGCCTTAGACCTGTTGTGCCTTAGACCTGTTGTGCCTTAGACCTGTTGTGCCTTAGACCTGTTGTGCCTTAGACCTGTTGTGCCTTAGACCTGTTGTGCCTTAGACCTGTTGTGCCTTAGACCTGTTGTGCCTTAGACCTGTTGTGCCTTAGACCTGTTGTGCCTTAGACCTGTTGTGCCTTAGACCTGTTGTGTCTTAGACCTGTTGTGCCTGTTGTGTACTACTTATCTGTCTGCGAAAATGAAAATACTGTCATCTACGGCGTCCACATCAGGCTAGAATGACAGCAATTCATTGAGATCTTATGTTGCTCTGACATAATGTTTGTGGATGTGTGACTCTGTCCTATACAATGCATGCATGCTATGAGTAGGTTTAAGGGCAATTTCAAGGTGATAAATCACTTTTTTACTGCAATGAACTTTCCTTATGGGCTTCAATCCAGTGATCTTCCAGTTAGCAGTAAGCACTGGGAAACACCCACTAATGTTTGTTTGGTTTGACATTGTTATTTCATTGGTTTACCCTTATCCAATCCAAACATATCCAATAATATTAAACCTGTATTGAGTTTAAAATAATAACAAATTGGGTACAAGTTGTGAGTGATGATTTTGTAAATATTATTGCATAATATTCACTGATACCATAATTTTACTGCAGCGGGCTAAATCAGGGTCACTCAGAGTGCTTCTTGGTAGTCATAAACAAATCTACTTTGAAACAAAAGTCTATATCTCAAACACCTGGTTATGGACTTAAGAAATTAAGAGACCTGTACCATGTCAGATATAGGGTTGAAATGTATTACATGTTGAGTTTGCATCCCAATATTACACTTTATATACATCACAGAAGACTGAAATATAACAAAACCGTTTGACATAGAAACACCGGATGTTCGGCGTAAAAAAAGTGTATCAATTATGAAATTATAAGAAAAATGAATAACATTCCACCCATGAGGCCACTAGGGGGTGATTTGGTCATTTGACTGCAGGAAAGGGTTTTAATAACAAACACACACACAAACAAACACACACACAAACATACAACAGCTGTCTTAAACAAACACATTATTCCCGTACTTTGTAAATATAGCACCCAGTATGTTGCATGAGTTATAATTGCTGAATGATTGTGTTTGAATGATCGTGCCTAAACCGTGAAACATGTGGCGCCTGGGTAGCTGACTCTTTGTTGACCTTTGTGTGTGAGTGAGTGAGTGTGTGTGTGTGCATGTGTGTCTGTGTCTGTGTGTCTACATGGCCAAGCCTCCAAGATGGGACAGAGCGAAGTCTGAGTGACAGCTGGTGAGGAGCTAAATCAAGATGGAGCCTTCACCTCAACCAGGAACACCCCGGGCCATGAGTCTGACAGAAACACAGTTGGGCTCCAGCGTGTTATCCATCATCTTCATCTCTCACTGCATGTGGTTTGGATGTACAGGGCTCACTGTTACTACACCCACACACATGCATACACACGTGTTTTTGTGTGTCCACATTTTCAGGCATGTATGTATGCATATCACACACATACACATTTTTTTGTGTGGAAAATGGAGCCCTTAGTGTAGCCTTCACCTGTTGAAGTTTGTTGTGTGTATATAGCCTACAACTGTTGAAGTTTGTTGTGTGTATATAGCCTACACCTGTTGAAGTTTGTTGTGTGTATATAGCCTGCACCTGATGAAGTTTGTTGTGTGTATATAGCCTACACCTGTTGAAGTTTGTTGTGTGTATATAGCCTGCACCTGATGAAGTTTGTTGTGTGTATATAGCCTACACCTGTTGAAGTTTGTTGCGTGTATATAGCCTACACCTATTAAAGTTTGTTGTGTGTGTATAGCCTACACTGACAGGACAAAGGGATAGAGTCAGATTTGACGTTGTCAGTGGGAAAACACAGGATAAGTTCATATCTGATAAGCCATGTCTATCCTGTACAATGAGTTAAATGTATGACCCAGCCCACTGGGCACACACTGGGTCAATGAACATCACTTCAACGTAATATCTCAATGTACTGTGACGTGGAATCAACATGGAATACACATCAACCAGTACTGTTTTCATTTCATTCAGAATTGTAAATATTGAAATTAGGCTAAAACTTTAACTTAAATATATTGACTGGCTAACAGGTTTTTACATCAACCTAATTTAGACTTTTACCTTTGGATATTGTCTTGTATTTGAATGATTGTTGGTTGATTTCAAATGTAATCTACAAGTTATTAATATGTTGGATTCATGTCTCAATCAACAACAAAAAATCTAAGTTGAAGTACTGGACTAAATTATATTAAACTGCATTAGAAGTGCAATTACATTTACATTTGAGTTAGTGCTATTCTTTAACTTAGATTTTTGGTTGAGATGGAGATGAATCTAACATATCACTCTTTAATTATTAGACAAACTGGATTTTTTCTGGATTGTGAACACAAATATCAACAATTAAGGAGAGGTATCTTCTGCTTGGATAGTATGTAGGTTGTTTATTATGAACAACGTATAAAAGACAATATCTAAAGGTAAAAGTTTATTATTAATATTATGAATTTGGCATCCTATGTATAAGGATAATGGTAACTGCTTCTAAACTTCCAAAGGTCCAATCAACCGTGGACGAATGATAGTATACCTAGCTTCACATGAAAGTATGGTATCCTTCGGGCAAGTCAGATGTTACTGTAGCTTACATAAACCCATTTCACTCTGAATTTATTTTCACATAAAGCTTGTGTTAGAAAAGTTAGAGGAGTTACTTTCAACTATTCAATGTTATTTAGGTAGTCTACGCAAATGAGTACGACACCTGATCAACATCTAAATGTGTTGACATGATAGCTCAGCTGAATCGAACAGCTTGTTTCCAAAACTAACATTTGGATGCGTTGTACATAAAATATGTCTAATAAAAAATGAAAGTGAAACATCATTTCAACCACCCAATTGAACAATGGTGGAAAACACTTTAAGTTACTGGTGTGGAATTTTCAAAGCAATTCGACGTATACATCATTCTGATGATTATGTTGAAATTAAATTGATGTACAACCTGTTAGTCAGGTTGCGTCAAAGTATTTAAGTAGAAGTATTACCCGTCATTTCAATGTTTACAACGCTGATTATTTATTTAACCTTTATTTAACTGGGCAAGTCAGTTAAGAACAAATTCTTATTTACAATGACGGCCTACCCCGGCCAAACCTTAACCCGGACAACGCTGGGCCAATTGTGCGTCGCCCTATGGGACTAAAATTAGATTAAAACAGTACTGGTTGATGGGTTTTTTCAATCAAATGTATTTTCAACGTTGATTCCATGTCTAAATACGTTGACAAATTACATTGAAATAACATTGATTCAACCTGTGTGCGCCCAGTGGGAGACCCCTACAATTCCAAAATGGTTCTTCGGCTGTTCCCATATGAGAACCCTTTTTGGTTCCAGGCAGAACTCACTTGGGTTCCATGTAGAACCCTATGTGAAAAGGATTTTAAATGGGACCAAAAAGGAATCTACCTGGAATCCAAAAAAAAAAATATTCAAAGAGTTATCCTATGGGGAGAGCTGAAGAACTATTTTAGGTTCTAGATAGCACCTTTTTTCTAAGAGTGTACTGAGGCATTGATAAGAACCAGACACGTTCACTATCTGCTGTAGAGGGAGTGTTCTGTATGAACCAGAGCACTACTGAGGCTACGATGAGAACCAGACACTTGCGCACTGTCACTTCACAGGGCTGTGTTTTACAGCATGCTGCTGCAGCTGACCTCCCAAGAACACACACACACAGTTGTTCCTGCATGGGCCACTCATTAGTAGTGCAAATACAAAGTCTCACGAAAATGGCCTCTCACAATGTCTCACTATCTAAGACCCACTGCCACATTAACCCTGGCACATGTCATCAAAACCCACTTGCATTGACAAACACGCTAACGCTAACGCACACACACACTCATGTATAACCATACCCTTCAATACTGTAAGACACAGGGCCCCAGATGACAGACAGTCGAAACCAGCATACAAATACACATACCGACACCCACCGACACACACACACACACACAGTTTCATGTATCATTCCGTGCTTCTGTCTTTGAGGTGGTTCAAGACACTGTTAACAGGATTGAGCTTCTCCATTAGCTGCCTTGGGGGTATCGTGTCTGCTACAGAAATCTACTGACTCACTACCAGATTCCCAGAAGCAGACAAAGGCATGAAAATACTTTGGAAAACAGGTGGATAGCCTTAAACTACAGCACTGAACACACCTCCTATCAAACGTTTTGCAGTACGCCCATATAAACAAATACATGTAACAACAGACTCTAATCTAGTATAAATGTAACGTAATATAAAGTGTTGTTTAGTTTAAGAACTCTTACTTGCACTAGAGTCTTGGAGGAATAATACCATGAGTAAAACCTTCTGCTGTGTACAGTACATGTTATGTTGTTGCTGTCATACTAAGTGTCATGTCTTTGTTTTCATTCTATAAATACCTGGCTGGATCAAAGGTATGGAGATTAAAATAACACGGACAGTTTCTGTTTCAGGTAGGGCACTCGGCGCTTACGCAGACGCCCAAAATAGATTCACGAGGGGGAAAATAAATTCTTTGTTTTAAAGCCGTCTCTGTTCTGTTTATTTGAAATGCCTCCTGCTTGACCAATGCAGTCTGGTAGTCTGGTATATTGGGTCATGGAGGATCACACTTTTTTCTTTCATTGTACTTTTTCATCTTTGGAAAAAGACAAATATAGTCCACTGCAAGCGATGTCATCATTACTTATGTGGGTAGGTCTTGTGTAATGATGAGTAGAGGAATGAAATGAAACTCTTTCTCTGGGCTAATCTGTTCATCACGCTCAGTTAGACGGGTAGTGTGTTTTAGCGTTGATCCATGAATGAGGTTGAATTTCTCTCTCTGTTGTAAGTGTTGACTTGCCATAGCGTTGCCTAATATAGAATGATGTAAACATCCCTTTTTCAGGACCCTGTCTTTCAAAGATAATTGGTAAAAATCCAAATAACTTCACAGATCTCCATTGTAAAGGGTTTAAATACTGTTTCCCATGCTTGTTCAATGAACCATGAACAATTAATGAACATGCAGCTGTGGAATGGTTGTTAAAACACTAACAGCTTACAGACGGTAGGCAATTAAGGTCACAGTTATGAAAACTTAGGACACTAAAGAGGCCTTTTTACTGACTCTGAAAAACACCCAAAGAAAGATGCCCAGGGTCCCTGCTCATCTGTGGAATGTGCCTTAGGCATGCTGCAAGGAGGCATGAGGACTGCAGATGTGGCCAGGGCAATAAATTGCAATGTCTGTACTGTGAGATGCCTAAGACAGTGCTACAGGGAGACAGGACAGACAGCTGATCGTCCTCGCAGTGGCAGACCACGTGTAACAAAACCTGCCCAGGATCGTACATCCCAACATCACACCTGGGGGACAGGTACAGGATGGCAACAACAGCTGCCCGAGTTACACCAAGAATGCACAATCCCTCCATCAGGGCTCAGACTGTCCGCAATAGGCTGAGAGATGCTGGACTGAGGGCTTGTAGGCCTGTTGTAAGGCAGGTCCTCACCAGACATCACCGGCAACAACTTCGCCTACGGGCACAAACGCAAACTAGACAGGACTGGCAAAAAGTGCTCTTCACTGACGAGTCAAGGTTTTGTATCACCAGGGGTGATGGTCGGATTCACGTTTATTATCGAAGGAATGAGCATTACACCGAGGCCTGTACTCTGGAGCGGGATCAATTTGGAGATGGAGGGTTCATCTTGGTCTGGGGCAGTGTGTCACAGCATCATCGGACTGTTGTCATTGCAGGCAGTCTCAACGCTGTGCGTTACAGGGAAGACATCCTCTTCCCTCATGTGGTACCCTTCCTGCAGGCTCATCCTGACATGACCCTCCATCCTGGCATGACAATGCCGCTAGCCATACTGCTCATTCAGTGCGTGATGTCTTGCAAGACAGGATGTCAGTATTCAGCCATGGCCAGTGAAGAGCCCGGATCTCAATCCCATTGAGCACGTCTGGGACCTGTTGGATTGGAAGGTGAGGGCTAGGGCCATTCCCCCCAAAAATGTCTGGAAACTTGCAGGTGCCTTTGTGGAAGAGTGGGGTAACATCTCACAGCAAGAACGGGCAAATCTGGTGCAGTCCTTGAGGAGGAGATGCACTGTAGTACTTAATGCAGCTGGTGGCCACACCAGATACTGACTGTTACTTTTTGATTTCGAACCCCCCTTTGTTCAGGGACACATTATTCAATTTTTATTAGTCACATATCTGTGGAACTTGTTCAGTTTATGTCTCAGTTGTTGAATCCTCTTATGTTCATATAAATATTTACATATGTTAAGTTTTGCTGAAAATCAACACAGTTAACAGTGAGAGGGACGTTTCATTTTTGCTGTTTACATGAGGAATTTAACATTTTAGTTATTTTCATTGATCCGTCCTCTTTTCCTCTGTGAAGAAACAGTTCTGTTTTTTCTGTCATTTGTTCCATTGTGTGGATGTATTCCAACCAACGCAGGAGAGGAGAGATTGTGTAAAAGTAAAGTTGACATAAAACAACTTTTAACAGATTAAAGCTATTCGTTTTAAGTCACAACTACTTGAGGGCCACGACTGCTAACATAAATAGCTTTCCTCGGGTCTGTAAGCAAGATTGATTCCTAACCGAACAGAACAAGGTACTTAGCTGAAGCCAGAACCATGTTACCTGTGCAAACTCTGCGTGTGTCCTTGTGTTTAACACATTTGGTACAGCAAACAACGCAGGTTGTCTGTAATGTGAGGAGTGCTTACAGGGCGTGTTGAAAACCTGCCGTCTCAAACAAATGCGTGTAAACAGTGTGACAAGGCCCTGCTCTCACAAAGAATAGCTGGTTCAGCCCCGACAGGTTTTTGGCTGATTCACTTTGAATGACTGATTGGACTCCAGTCAAAAATCTTTGTCCTGACACTACTTGGAGAGTGAATAGAACAGTATTGGTCCGTGTCAATTAAAATATTGCATAAGATCGAGTGGATTTGGTGAGTCAGTTGATATTGTGATAGAAACGTTGCCATTTGAAGCTGGACGATGCCGGTTATAACTGGCTATGACAACCAGATACACTTATGGTAGTGAAGGGAGCTCAGTGGACCAACCTATATGTTGATCAACCTGTTTGTGAACCTCTTCTCAAGCCAATGAATATAAACCCCTTCTCAAGCCAATTAATGTGAACCTCTTCTCAAGCCAATTAATGTGAATCTCGTCTCATGCCAAATAATGTGAACCTCTTCTCAAGCCAATGAATATAAACCCCTTCTCAAGCCAATGAATATAAACCCCTTCTCAAGCCAATTAATGTGAACCTCTTCTCAAGCCAATGAATATAAACCCCTTCTCAAGCCAATTAATGTGAACCTCTTCTCAAGCCAATGAATATAAACCCCTTCTCAAGCCAATTAATGTGAACCTCTTCTCAAGCCAATTAATGTGAATCTCGTCTCATGCCAAATAATGTGAACCTCTTCTCAAGCCAATGAATATAAACCCCTTCTCAAGCCAATGAATATAAACCCCTTCTCAAGCCAATTAATGTGAACCTCTTCTCATGCCAATTAATGTGAACCTCTTCTCAAGCCAATGAATATAAACCCCTTCTCAAGCCAATTAATGTGAACCTCTTCTCAAGCCAATGAATATAAACCCCTTCTCAAGCCAATTAATGTGAACCTCTTCTCAAGCCAATTAATGTGAATCTCGTCTCAAGCCAAATAATGTGAACCTCTTCTCAAGCCAATGAATGTGAACCTCTTCTCAAGCCAATTAATGTGAACCTCTTCTCAAGCCAATGAATATAAACCCCTTCTCAAGCCAATGAATATAAACCTCTTCTCAAGCCAATTAATGTGAATCTCGTCTCATGCCAAATAATGTGAACCTCTTCTCAAGCCAATGAATATAAACCTCTTCTCAAGCCAATTAATGTGAACCTCTTCTCAAGCCAATTAATGTGAATCTCGTCTCATGCCAAATAATGTGAACCTCTTCTCAAGCCAATGAATATAAACCTCTTCTCAAGCCAATGAATATAAACCCCTTCTCAAGCCAATTAATGTGAACCTCTTCTCAAGCCAATTAATGTGAATCTCGTCTCATGCCAAATAATGTGAACCTCTTCTCAAGCCAATGAATGTGAACCTCTTCTCAAGCCAATTAATGTGAACCTCTTCTCAAGCCAATGAATATAAACCCCTTCTCAAGCCAATTAATGTGAACCTCTTCTCAAGCCAATTAATGTGAATCTCGTCTCATGCCAAATAATGTGAACCTCTTCTCAAGCCAATGAATATAAACCTCTTCTCAAGCCAATGAATATAAACCTCTTCTCAAGCCAATTAATGTGAACCTCTTCTCAAGCCAATTAATGTGAATCTCGTCTCATGCCAAATAATGTGAACCTCTTCTCAAGCCAATGAATATAAACCTCTTCTCAAGCCAATGAATATAAACCCCTTCTCAAGCCAATTAATGTGAACCTCTTCTCAAGCCAATTAATGTGAATCTCGTCTCATGCCAAATAATGTGAACCTCTTCTCAAGCCAATGAATGTGAACCTCTTCTCAAGCCAATTAATGTGAACCTATTCTCAAGCCAATTAATGTGAACCTCTTCTCAAGCCAAATAATGTGAACCTCTTCTCAAGCCAATGAATATAAACCTCTTCTCAAGCCAATGAATATAAACCTCTTCTCAAGCCAATTAATGTGAACCTCTTCTCAAGCCAATTAATGTGAACCTCTTCTCAAGCCAATTAATGTGAACCTCTTCTCATGCCAAATAATGTGAAACTCTTCTCAAGCCAATTCATGTGAATCTTTTCTCAAGCCAAATAAATTAAAGATAAGCAAACACAGCTAAATATCTTCTGACTGATACGTGTTTGCATCCAGTAATCCCAGTGGAAACATTTTAAACGGGTTTTCCATAAATAGGCGTCAATAAAATTCTGAAGAAGCCAGCGTGGTCAGATGGTAGCCAGAGACAGCCAGATGAACATCAAGAGTGCTTCCCTAATGGTCCATATGTTGTCATGGTCAGGGACTTCTGATTGGCATCCAAGGACAAGGCAAATATTTGATCGTTCTTCAGGGCCATTGGACCTAGTGCAGATGGAGTTCCAACACTAGCTTAGAAGGAAATGTCCTTGACGACACTCCAGAGAATCAGACAATGTTGTAATTTAGAAGGCGCTTTGATCTAAAGAGACTTACTGATAACTGGGTTCAGTTTATTGTTTAATCCATGACTTTGATATAGCAAGCACCCCCCAACAGAGCCATTATTCTGAACAAAAACATGAATGCAACATGTAACAATTTCATTTTTTTTTACTGAGTTACAGTTCATTTATGGAAATCAGTCAATTGAAATAAATAAATGAGGCCCTAATCTATGGATTTCACATGACTGGGAATACAGATACGCAGCTGTTGATCACAGACACCTTTATAAAAAAGGTAGGGGTGTGGATCAGAAAACCAGTTGTATGAATATGTTGTCCCACTTCTCTTCAATGACTGTGTGAAGTTGCTGGATATTGTCAGGAACTGAAACACATTGTCATATACGTCGATCCAGAGCATCCAAAACATGCTAAATGGATCTGGTGAGTGTGCAGGCCATGGAAGAACTGGGATATGTTCAGCTTCCAGGAATTGTGTACATATCCATGCGACTTTGGACCATGCATTGTGCTGAAGCATGAGGTGATGGCGGCGGATGAATGGCAACGACAATGGGCCTCAGGATCTCACCCCATTATCTCTGTGCATTCAAATGACCATTGATAAAAATGCAATTGTATTCGTTGTTCATAGCTTATGTCTGCCCATACCATAAAACCACCGCCGGCATGGGGCACTATTCACAACATTGACATCAACAAACCCTCGCCCACACAACGCCACACACTTGTTCGGCGGTTGTGTGGCCGGTTGGAAGTACTGCCAATTCTCTAAAATGACGTCGGGAGGGGGCTTATGGTAGAGAAATTAACATTCAATTATCTGGAAACTGCTCTGGTGGAAATTCAATGCCAATTGCACGCTCCCTCAAAACTGAGACATCTGTGGCATTGTGTTGTGTGACAAAACTACCCATTTTAGAGTGGCCTTTTTATTATCCCCAGCATAAGATGCACCTGTGTAATAATCATGCTGTTTAATCAGCTTCTTCATATGCCACACTTGTCAGTTGGATGTAAACACATTTTTTGTACACAATATTTTCCCACAAGTGCTCAGCTCAGAGAGAATGCCAAGAGTGTGCAAAGCTGTCATCAAGGCAAACGGTGGCAACTTTGAAGAATCTAAAATATATTTTTATTTGTTGAACACTTTTTTGGTTAGTACTGTACATGGTTCCATAAGTGTTATTTCCATAAGTGTTATTCCAAACTTTTGACTGGTACTGTATATATACATTACATGACCAAAGGTCAGGTGACCAAAGGACACCTGCTTGTTGAACATCTCATTCCAAAAGCATGGGCATTAATATGGAGACGGTCCCCCCTTTTCTGCTATAACAGCCTCCTCTCTTTTGGGAAGGCTTTCCACTAGATGTTGGAACATTTCTGCGGGGACTTGCTTCCATTCAGCCACAAGAGCATTATTTAGGTCAGCCTCTGATGTTTGGGGATTAGGCCTGGCTCGCAGTCGGCGTTCCAATTCATCCCAAAGGTGTTCAATGGAGTTGAGGACAGGGCTCTGTGCAGGGCAGTAAAGTTCTTCCATACCAATCTTGACAAACCATTTCTGTATAGACCTCGTTTCGTGCATGGGCATGCTGAAACAGGAAAGGCCCTTCCCCGAACTGTTGCCACAAAGTTGGATGCACAGAATCATCTAGAATGTCATTGTGTGCTGTAGTGTTTAAGTAGTGTTTAAGTTCTCCTGGCATCCACAACACCCAGATTTCTCCATCGAACTGCCAGATGAAGCGTGATTCCCTCCTGGGAACGCATTTCCACTGCTCCAGAGTCCAAAGGTGGCAAGTTTTACACCACCACAGGCCACGCGTGGCATTGCGCATGTTGCTCTAGGCTTGTGTGTGGCTACTCGGCCATGGAAACCTTTTTCATTAAGCTCCCGACGAACAGTCATTGTGCTGACGTTGCTTCCAGAGGTAGTTTGGAATGTAGTAGTGAGTGTGGCATTCGAGGACAGACGATTGTTATGCGCTATGCGCTTCAGCACTCGGCGGTCTCGTTCTGTGAGCTTGTGTGGCCTACCACTTCGCAGCTGAGCTGTTGTTGCTCCTAGACGTTTCTACACACTTAGTTCCAGAAATTTGGCAAACCAACCTGTTGGAAAGATGGCAGTCTATGATGATGCCACATTGAAAGTCACAAATATCCTCAGTAATAAGCATCTCTACTAACCATCAATCAATCAAATTTATTTTATATAGCCCTTCGTACATCAGCTGATATCTCAAAGTGCTGTACAGAAACCCAGCCTAAAACCCCAAACAGCAAGCAATGCAGGTGAAGAAGCACGGTGGCTAGGAAAAACTCCCTAGAAAGGCCAAAACCTAGGAAGAAACCTAGAGAGGAACCAGGCTATGTGGGGTGGCCAGTCCTCTTCTGGCTGTGCCGGGTGGAGATTATAACAAAACATGGTCAAGATGTTCAAATGTTCAAACTAACCAATGTTTGTCTATGGAGATTGCATGGTTGTGTAATTTGAAGGGGTGTCCACGTACCTTTGTATAAATATATTGTATAAATATTGGGTATAAAAGTTTTAGAACACCTACTCATTCAAGGGTTTTTCTTTATTTTTTACTATTTTCTACATTGTAGAATAATAGTGAAGACATCAAAACTATGAAATAACACATGGAATGTTACCAAAATAAGTATTAAACAAATCCAAATATATTTTATATTTCAGATTCTTCCAAGCAGCCACCCTTTGCCTTGATGACAGCTTTTCACACTCGTCCATCCAATCTCACCCATGAATGTCTTAATTGAAATTACGGATTGCCTCTTATCCGCTCGTTGTCCCCTTATGTCATAGTTTGTACATCTCAATTGTCAGTAGAAACCACATTTATTAAAGCAAGTCAGCCATATCAGCTATGTTTTTTTAAAGGCAGTAAATGAGGCTGAATGAACTGTTTCGCTGCCAGACAAGGCTCCGCTGACAGCCAGATGTAGCAGTGGTAAGGTGTTGGGACTGCTGTTGGCTGGTGGGACAGCTTTATGTAGGCCCTAACAGTGTGTGGGCGTTTGTCATCGTTATAGTACAATGCATGTATTGTTTAATGTTGTTTAGTGCTGTGTAGTGGGTTTGCTGGCATGCATCTAAGACATTACACTTTGTATTGCCCCAGCAAGATTTACATGCTGAAATTGTCACTGCTTCATATGACATATGAACTATGGAGAAGAGTTTATTATGTAATGTGTACTGTAGTCACATGAATCTATATTGACATGAAATGACATGCAGTACATGTGTGCCTAAGTCCTTGAATATTTTTGACTTGTTCAAATGTTATTAGTAAACTGACACAACAAGTCAGAAGTTCAGTATGAAATGTACCCTATTACTCAGTAAACTATGCAACATTCTAGACAAAGGGGGGGGAAAAAAACACATCTTGCCGTTGTGTACGTTGTCAGGATACTGTGTGCAACCGTTAAACCCGCCTTGTTGAGCTAATCCGACACCGATACTCTCCAGTACGTATGTTTGTGTGTACCTTTTCCACAGGCTGCCGCACAAAAGACTCTATAGGACGACTCACATCTCACACCCACTCACCTCTTCTGATTTCACCCTGACTGAAAACGTCATCTCACTGAACCCCACCTGCCACCTTCCGTCTGCAGCTCGACCTGATGCTTTTTGTTCCAGCCCAGGTTAACTGCTGTGAGACCTGAACTCTACAGAGGAAAACAAACTCTGAGTCCTCACCCCATCTGGCTTTGCTTTGCCTTATATTAGGAAGGTGTTCCTAATGCTTTGTTCACTCAGTATAAATCATCAGGATGTGGTACTGGTTATGTTCAACAATTCTCCAATCATTGTTGAGATCTGATATTCTGCGCAGCACAAGACAATGTCATATCATCAACCAATCGCATTTGTCAAATTATTTCCAGGCTACATTTCAGCTAAATTTGGAGAAGACAGTTAACAACTTACAAAAAATGTGCTTCTAACGAAGAGCTATAAAATTAAGTAAATAACTGTATTAGATTGAAAGAAATAAGGTAATTTTATCACATTTGTGAGGCTCTCCATCCTCAAACATTGCTGCTACTTCACTCAATCCCCTTTTAAAATCATCCCTTTTTAACTGTTTTTAATTCCCTGAGATTAACCAGAAATGTTTCCTTGACCAAATATTCCCAGATTTGTACATAACAGACTTACATGTGGTCACTCGTTTACGTATCATCAGATTTTTCACAAGGCTAAGGAGTAGGTTAGGTGCCTTCAATTAGCTTGTTCGGTGCAGCGGGGGGGTGGGGGTGGGGGGGGGGATTATCCAGCAAAATCATCCCAGTCACCTGCATGTGGTCACCCTAGACACAACACACAGATATCAGGCACAGAGCTGGAGTGCATGGAGTCAGATCAGTTAAATATAAACTTATTGACAATTGCTAGATCAGCTACTAAACGTTAAGGGGGCTCCCGAGTTGCGCAGCGCTCTAAGGCATTGCATCTCAGCGCTAGAGGAGTCACTACAGACCCTGGTTCGATTCCAGGATGTATCACAACTGGTCGTGACTGGGAGTCCCATAGGGTGGCGCAAAATTGGCCCAGCATCATCTGGGTTTGGGTTTGGCCGGTGTAGGCCGTCATTGTAAATAAAAATGTGTTAGTTAGTTAAATAAAGGTTAAATAAAATATAAAAACATGAACAGATAGTTAAGGGATTAGCCCGGGCAGGGGACCCCAGTTCCCACTCTCCCTCCTTGACCATGACAAGCCTCCCGTCCCGTCTCCCTAACTAGGAGCAGTGCTAGATAGTGACTCTGTTTCTCCAAAACAGATATTTAATCCACTGGGCTGAACAGAGGTGTGTGTGTTTGGGATAAGCTAAGACGCCTCAGGCTTGAGCTTTGTCTACTGGATGCTAACTGGATATGAAGACGGGAGGAGAGGAAAAAAAGAACAGAGGATGATGAATGAAAAAGAGGAGAAAATAGGAGCAGAGCTATTTGTATTAGTCATCTTCATCTCCGTGGAGATGAAGGGTGGGGATGCCTGACTGGGAACGGAACCTGACAGACCCCGATCAGAAACCAACGGGTATTTCCCCATTGAGAGGAAGCTCCCCTAACAACGTCAAGCTCCTCCTCAATGTGAGGTCATACATGGGCCCCTGGAAAAGATGTACAAGACGTGAAAGATGTTCATGATGTTTTGCTGCTATTACTATCAAACATCTGCCCTTTAGACCTGCCCAGAGAAAATAACAACAATGAGGAAAGTCTTGATTCCTTTAGTGGAAAACTGTGGTAAACTCTAAACTATTCAGCCGATTGAGAGCTCTCATTTTCCTGTGTGGCAACAGAGAACCAAAACAAAAGGCCCTCCCACTTAAAGCTCTAGTCTTACCAGAACAATGTGTGCGACTGGAACTTAGGGCCCCATCTGGACCGCAAGCGCCTGCCATCACAAACGGCTCGGTTACTCCGCAACCTAACATGACAATGTGACGAAAATGGGAAAAGCAAACACGTTTTGAAACAAAAGGATAGCAACAGCAGGCTGGGGATTACGAGTCAAAAGTTTACTTAAGAATATGGAATGATTGATGACAAAGCTGCCACACATGAGGTCCAGGATCATGCCATTGCGCATCAACCGAGAAAACCTTTCCATTTGACACTGCAACACACAGACCAATCTCTCAACTTCAACATCCAGGAATTTGGAGCACAAACAACTTGGGCTTTTGAAATGTTATTTTATGTCGGGCCCAAACTCAGGAAGAAAAGTGTGACGCACGCCTGCTATGCGTGCAGAGAGAGGGTCTGTTTGTGTGTGTGTGTGTGTGTGTGTGTGTGTGTGTGTGTGTGTGTGTGTGTGTGCGTCTGTGTGTGCGTGTGTCTGTGTGTGTGTGTGTGTGTGTTTTGAGCACTGTGAGAAAGCCTTTGTAAGGTATTTCAGCAGAAATCATTACAAGCTCTCCAAATATGTATATGTGAATGCAAGGGGTGGCTGGAACAGAATGCCAAAAACATACCAGGTAACGAACGATCTGTTATGGCACAGACAGCAGGACAAACATAGGAATGCCATAAAATATATCTTTATCGCCTAGGGTAAAGTTATTGTGAGGTTATTGACTGCAGATGAGAGAGGACATAAAATACATGTCCCAGATTCAATATTGTTTCACTGTGAGAGTTTACACTGAGTATACAAAACATTAGGAACACCTGCTCTTTCCATGACATAGACTGACCAGGTGAATCCAGGTGAAAGCTATGATATGTAGATGAAGGGGAGGAGACAGGTTAAAGAAGGATTTGTAAGCCTTGAGATACTGGATACATGGATTGTGTATGTGTGTCATTCAGAGGTTGAAGGGGCAAGACAAAAGATTGACATTCCTTAGAACGGTATTAGGTGCCAAGCACAACGGTTTGTGTCAAGAACTGCAACGCTGCAACGCTGAACTGCAACGCTGCTGGGCTTTTCATAGTCAACAGTTTCCCATGTGTATCAAGAATGGTCCAACACATAAAGGACATTTAGCCAACTTGACACAACTTGACACAACTGGCACAACTTGACACAACTTGACACAACTGGCACAACTTGACACAACTTGACACAACTTGACACCACTTGACACCACTTGGCACAACTGGCACAACTTGACACAACTGGCACAACTGACACAACTTGACACAACTGGCACAACTTGACACAACAAATTCTGATTTTCAATGAAGGCCTAGGAACAGTGGGTTAACTGCCTGTTTAGGGGAAGAAGGACAGATTTGTACCTTGTCAGCTTGGGGATTTGAACTTGCAACCCTTTCGGTTACTAGTCCAACACTCTAACCACTAGGCTACCCTGCCACCCCTATTGTGATGGTGTAGGCTATATTACATGGCTTTATTTGACTTTTTAAAATGTAGATGTTCCAAAGGTCTGCATCAGTGGCTTGTAGGAAGCCAGGAGATGCTAAATGTGTTTTTATTACTTAACAGTCAATTACCTTGAGACCGGCAGATATTTGCTTGACAATCACCAGCTGACAACATTTCATGACAGCGTTTGCTAGGGCATTGTGGACAGAGATGGCAAATGGGCTTAAGTCGCGATCAGTCCCAGTGCCCGGCACTTGTTTTTTGTTTAGTTTTATCCCTATCCCAAATCATAACCCTTAACTTAACCATTCGGAATGAATAGCATAAACTTAACCGTCGAGCTGTTAGTGTTGTAACCGTAACCCTATCCCAAATTTAATAACCATGGACATGTGACTTTTGGAGAAACATGGATGACGTCTGAACATGAAGTAAAATACTCTGTTAGTGTTGTTAGCTGAAATAGGGCGGGGACCACTCACCTCTAGGCTGGCGTCTGATTAATAACGCTGAACGTGGAAGGCTTTCACTGATTGTTCTGTTGTGACAAAACACACACACACACACCACAGTGAGAGAGCGAGAGAGAGATACAGTTTCATAGACCCTTAATGAATGCCGTACACCATAACAGGAACACGAGCGTGAATAGAGATGTTGGAAATGTTATTACGGAGATGTTTCTCTTCTCTTCATTATGGCTATACTGGAGGACAAAACATGTCTTCATTATGGTTACACTGGAGGACAAAACATGTTTTCATTATGGCTATACTGGAGGACAAAACATGTCTTCATTATGGTTACACTGGAGGACAAAACATGTCTTCATAATGGTTACACTGGAGGACAAACATGTCTTCATTATGGTTACACTGGAGGACAAAACATGTCTTCATTATGGTTATACTGGAGGAGAAAACATGTCTTCATTATGGTTATACTGGAGGAGAAAACATGTCTTCATTATGGCTATACTGGAGGACTAAACATGCACTAACACCAGGGGAGGTGCTGTGACCTACCATAGACCAATCCACGCAGAACAATATTATGTCACATCTACAAGACTTTCTGCAACTATTATGGGCCCTTTAACGTTTGCCTACATGTCAATGTAATGTCTGTATTTAAGTTCATACACACATGCATGCAGAGACATTACACACTCGGGCGCGTGCACACACACACACATACACACACACACACACAAACGCAGACACAGACACACACACGCACAGACACAAGGAAGGTTTTGTCAGGTGAGCAAAAGGCATTCACAACACAGAGGATGTGAGGTTGACTTGGCCAGCCCTTAAAAATACCACTTTGATTGATGTGAATCTGAAATAAAATTGGATTTGTGAAATAAGGGAGCATTGTGCCATTACAGCAGGGAGACCTGGATATGAGTCAATAAGGAATCATGCTGAACTAGTTTCATATCCAAGTTATGTATAAATCTTCCTGGACTGCAGTGCATTCACCCTATCACCAGTCACCCTATCCCCAGTCTTAGAGGTTAGACAGGGGGGTTGGGAGCTCTTAGAGGTTAGACAGGGGGGTTGGGAGCTCTTAGAGCTTAGACAGGGGGGTTGGGAGCTCTTAGAGTTTAGACATGGGGGTTGGGAGCTCTTAGAGCTTAGACAGGGGGGTTGGGAGCTCTTAGAGTTTAGACAGAGGGGTTGGGAGCTCTTAGAGCTTAGACAAGGGGGTTGGGAGCTCTTAGACAGGGGGGTTGGGAGCTCTTAGACAGGGGGGTTGGGAGCTCTTAGACAGGGGGGTTGGGAGCTCTTAGACAGGGGGGTTGGGAGCTCTTAGACAGGGGGGTTTGGAGCTCTTAGAGCTTAGACAGGGGGTTGGGAGCTCTTAGAGGTTAGACAGGGGGGTTGGGAGCTCTTAGAGGTTAGACAGGGGGGTTGGGAGCTCTAAGACAGGGGGGTTGGGAGCTCTTAGACAGGGGGATTGGGAGCTCTTAGACAGGGGGGTTGGGAGCTCTTAGAAGTTAGACGTTTGGCATATAGTTGTGTAGACTGTAAAACTATATTGACTGTCAATCTATACTGACTGTAGGTCTATACTGACAATAGGTCTATACAGACTGTAGGTCTATACTGACTGTAGGTCTACTGTATACTGGCTGTAGATCTACACTGACTGAAGGTCTATACTGACTGTAGGTCTATACTGACTTTCGATCTATACTGGTTAAAGGTGTACTGTATACTGACTGTAGGTCTGTAATGACTGTAGGTCTATACTGACTGTAGGTCTGTAATGACTGTAGGTCTGTAATGACTGTAGGTCTATTCTGAATGTCGGTCTATACTGACTGTAGGTCTGTAATGACTCTAGGTCTATACTGACTGTAGGTCTATACTGACAATAAGTCTATACTGACTGTAGGTCTATACTGACTGTTGGTCTATACTGACTGTTGGTCTATACTGACTGTAGGTCTATACTGACTGTCGGTCTATACTGACTGTAGGTCTATACGGACTGTAGGTCTACAGTATACTGGCTGTAGGTCTATACTGACTGTAGGTCTACAGTATACTGGCTGTAGGTCTACACTGACTGTAGGTCTATACTGACTGTAGGTCTACACTGACTGTAGGTCTACAGTATACTGGTTGTAGGTCTATACTGACTGTAGGTCTACAGTATACTGGCTGTAGGTCTACACTGACTGTAGGTCTACAGTATACTGGCTGTAGGTCTATACTGACTAAAGGCCTATACTAACTGTAGGTCTACAGTATACTGGCTGTAGGTCTATACTGACTGTAGGTCTACAGTATACTGGCTGTAGGTCTACACTGACTGTAGGTCTATACTGACTGTAGGTCTATACTGACTTTCGATCTATACTGGTTGAAGGTGTACAGTGTACTGACTGTAGGTCTATAATGGCTTTAGGTCTGTAATGACTGTAGGTCTATACTAGTTGTAGGTATATACTGACTGTAGGTCTGTAATGACTGTAGGTCTGTAATGACTGTAGGTCTATACTGGTTGTCGGTCTGTAATGACTTTACACTTATACTGACTGTGGGTTTATACTGACTGTAGGTCTACACTGATGGAAGATCTATACTGGTTGTTGGTCTATACTGATTGTAGGTCTATACTGACTGAAGGTCTATACTGGTTGTAGGTCTATACTGTTTGTCGGTCTATGCTGACTCTAGGTCTATACTGACTGTATGTCTATGCTGATTGTAGGTCTATACTGATTGTAGGCCCTTGCTGACTGTAGGTCTATACATGTTGTAGGTCTACAGTATACTTACTGAAGGTCTATACTGATTGTAGGTCTATACTGACTGAAGGTCTGTACTGGTTGTAGGTCTATACTGGTTGTAGGCCCTTGCTGACTGTAGGTCTATACTTGTTGTAGGTCTACAGTATACCTACTGAAGGTCTATACTGACTGTAGGTCTATACTGACTGTCCAAATGAGTGTCTCCTGTTTCCACAGGTTTGTCTGCCAACATTTGACAAGGGGTGTGTGGACATCTCTCTTGCATGACATGCGCACAGAATTACTAGCTTGCAAGAACTGAAAGCCTAGAGCATGAAAATCACTCTTGCTTCTGGCAAGAGGACCCGAATGTCTTCAAGAGCACATGTCAATATCAATGGCCACATCCCGGCGTTGGCCAAGTTACTGTCTCTCGGACGACTCACACAGTACTGTGAAAAACACATCGAGAGGATCATTCTCCTTGTACAGTTTCCTGGAACTATCTCCAGTCATTTCAGGAGCTTTCCTGGTCCAAAGGCCAAAGGCCTGGTTCCAAAATGTGACACTGACATGTGTTCTGGAGGACAATCAGGTTAGATGCCATGCATTGGAGAGTTCACACTCATGACATCCATGAGCAGATCCATGTTGATTTGTCATTTCATTTTCTTTTGTTTATTTTATTTCTTTGTCGTTGATGAATTCACAGGCTATTGTTCCTAGTTTTAAGCCAGACTTTTTTTTGTGGTTTACCCCCTCCTCCCTTTTGAAACTGTGTGCTTTTCTGTTCTGTTTGTTGAACTTGTGTGTTATTAGAAATATGCTTCATTTTGCGATGGTTTTCACTGGGCACGATGGTATTACTCACCCTACTGGCAAATTCTATGTTTGTTTTTTCTAAATTCACTTCTCTCTAATGACTTTTCTGATCGTGTCATTAAACTGTTTTATATCTGTTTATGCAATAATGTTTTGTTCTGTTCTGGTCCCCCAGGGGCCAATCAGGGAAGACTACATCTCTGACTGAAGCACTGTTGGCCATTCCAGGGTCCACATCCCACAGTCAGCAATTCCGAGTATTGCTCAATCACTACCAAATGATGTCTTCATGGACCAATACATAATTCCTTACTATGAGCTAGTCTTATTTTGATCAGGGTGTTTTGACGTGTTCACTAGTTCCACTAGTTTGATCCATCTCTAAATTAGATGGATTAACCAACATATGTGTGGGGTTTGACCACTACATGTTGTTTGTGTTAAGAATTTGTAAACTTACACAGCAAGTTTCATAACATATACTTGATGGCACAGGAGGTTGGTGGCACTTTAAGTGGAGAGGACAGGCTCGTGGTAACGGCTGGAGCGGAATCATTGGAATGGTATCAAATTGTTTCCACGTGTTTAATTATATTCCATTCTCTCTGTTCCAGTCATTATTGTGAGCTGTCCTCCCCTCAGCAGCCTCCACTGCAGTTGAAGGTGTATACAGTTTAAACTTGTGTTGTATATACGCATTTTGTTAACACACTGGTACCTTCAAAGAGGACACTTCACAGAGGGACCAACCCCGCTTCCATCCACCACTAAAAACAACAAGTCTTAAATCCTCCTATCATGTTGTTCTAAAATAAATTGCCATTCGGAAAGTATTCAGACCCTTTGACCTTTTTCCACATTTTTGACTCATTTCAGGAAACTAGGCATATGTCGTGTGTCAGTAATTCACAGGAGAACCATTTGAACTTAAACTTTAAAAAAAAATGTAAACGTGTTTGTGGGCAGAAATGCCTTCTGGAACATGTGAACTTAATGACAAACTTGTATGCCATCTGTAAATATGAATAACATTGTTAAATTACGAGCCTAGTTGGTTTAGCCACATAAAAAGTCAGCATCCTTCCTGCTAGCCATGATTGGCTGAGATAATGAGTGGGCTGGACATGCCGAGAAATGATTGGTCTGCCATATAACACACTTCAGTCTGCATGAGCTGGTCAGTATGTGTAGGTAATCCTGTCTAACAATACTTTTATAGATATACAGTGGGGAGAACAAGTATTTGATACACTGCCGATTTTGCAGGTTTTCCTACTTACAAAGCATGTAGAGGTCTGTCATTTTTATCATAGGTACACTTCACCTGTGAGAGACGGAAAACAAAAATCCAGAAAATCACATTGTATGATTTTTAAGTAATTAATTTTCATTTTATTGCATGACATAAGTATTTGATCACCTACCAACCAGTAAGAATTCCGGCTCTCACAGACCTGTTAGTTTTCAAAGCTATGGATGCAAGGACTGACCATCCATGATTTCAAAATGATAGTTTTAACCAAATACATTGACTTTGTTTACAGACCTTGGAGTAAAACAAGTTTATTTTGGGATCTGATGGGGTACGACAGTTGAACTAAGCTAAGCTCATTATCTTTTCTTCTTCAATTATCAATGGGTACCAAACTGCTGATTGCCACTTTAGTATGAAAAAATGTGCCCATTTTCTTTTAAGTTTCCATATGACACAAGCACCACAGGGAGAAAAATGTAATAACTAGTGAATAATACAATGTAGATATCAAAGAGGCACCTGTTTTTCTGTCAGCAAACTGTCCTTGCTACATAGTCATTGAAGGGAGATGATGATGCTATCACAACTAGTGCTTCAAGGCTAATAAAGCTCAACCAGGTCACTGTATTTGTCACACACTTCTCAGCTGCTTCCGAAACCTTAATAACTTCAAAGCTTCACATTGCAAAACCAGGGTTTGGGGGATTTCCACTCCACGATTGTCATGAACCAGTAGAAAATCCCAATGGACATACTGGGAGTGTCTTAAATGACATGCATTAAAATTATAGTATTTGCAAGCGGGTGAGTAAACGTGTTTGTATATGTGCATGTTTTGGGGGGTAGAAATCTAGTGACGTGCATCTTTCCCTTTCAAGACAATGCGATAAGTATCTAGATGTATAGGCATACTGGAACATTATGTTTTGTTTCAAACGATTCGGTTTGATTGGAGAACGAATTGATGCGATTCGGTTTGATACGATACTATTCAATGCACTAACATTGGTTGCGTTAACACATTAATTTCCATTCTAAATCTGCTGCAAATGGAGCTCATGAGCTGGAGCTCTCTGAGCTGGATCTGTCTGAGCTGGATCTGTCTGAGCTGGATCTGTCTGAGCTGGATCTGTCTGAGCTGGACCTCTCTGAGCTGGATATGTCTGAGCTGGATCTGTCTGAGCTACACCTCTCTGAGCTGGATCTGTCTGAGCTGGATCTGTCTGAGCTGGATCTGTCTGAGCTGGATCTGTCTGAGCTACACCTCTCTGAGCTGGATCTGTCTGAGCTGGATCTGTCTGAGCTGGATCTGTCTGAGCTGGATCTGTCTGAGCTGGACCTGTCTCAGCTAGACCTCTCTGAGCTGGGCCTCTCTGAGCTGGATCTGTCTGAGCTGGATCTGTCTGAGCTGGATCTGTCTGAGCTGGACCTCTCTGAGCTGGATATGTCTGAGCTGGATCTGTCTGAGCTACACCTCTCTGAGCTGGATCTGTCTGAGCTGGATCTGTCTGAGCTGGATCTGTCTGAGCTGGATCTGTCTGAGCTGGACCTGTCTCAGCTAGACCTCTCTGAGCTGGGCCTCTCTGAGCTGGATCTGTCTGAGCTGGATCTGTCTGAGCTGGAACTGTCTGAGCTGGACCTCTTTGAGCTTGATCTGTCTGAGCTGGATCTGTCTGAGCTGGACCTGTCTGAGCTAGACCTCTCTGAGCTGGATCTGTCTGAGCTGGATCTCTCTGAGCTGACTCATGTTTCTGTGTGTGTGTGTGTGTGTGTGTGTGTGTGTGTGTGTGTGTGTGTGTGTGTGTGTGTGTGTGTGTGTGTGTGTGTGTGTGTGTGTGTGTGTGTGTGTATGTTGTATGTGTATCTATGGTGTATCCTATGTAGGTACCTGATCTAAGCCATGATGAAGACTTAAGTATCTAGCACCCCACTATCAAATTAAGGGGCAAATGTACCTTCGTTCTGAATTCAACTTCACACACTAATTAACTTGACATTTTTGCTGATTAAGTGTTTGAGCTAGTAATGCATCAATAGTTATAATTTACAAATTAGCTGTGACATAATATATGCCAAATAATATATAGCACAACCTGTGGATTTCACCCCCATCTCAAAATCGAATGGTTTTGAGCGTTTGGAAATTTAGTGAGCTTATTTTCTTCCCTCGCTTTAGCCATGTGCCTCACAAAGTGATTCCTCGTTATGAAATTATAAATGTTACCCTGTATATCTAAAAATGACCATATACACTGTTTATAGCAAAACTACCAAAACTATTGCTGATGGTGAACCTGAACAATCTAAAGAAATTCTATGGTTTAGCAGGTATAGCCATAATGAGAGTTGTGTGTCCGCTGGCTTACTTTTACTCAAGTAAAACACAATTTTCAACAGAGCATTGATAACAATAACCTAGCAAATCATGACATAGGTTATCACTAAAGCCTAATTTCACGCAAGACATTTTAGCATTTGAACTTGGATTTGCAAGATCATGAACAGGCCGCCTACCTCTCGTTGGTTAGCCAGAAAGCTGGGCACAGTGCGCAGTTTTTTTTTATTTAACCAGGCAAGTCAGTTAAGAACAAATTCTTATTTACAATGACGGCCTACCCTGGGCCAAACCCTAACCCGGACGACACTGGGACAATTGTGCACAACCCTATGGGACTCCCAGTCATGGCCGGTTGTGATACAGCTTGACTAGGCTACGGAGGCCGTGTCTACACTTGACACAAAGATGCATTGAAAATAAGGGTTTAGACACACAAAAGTCGCATTGTGGTCGGATTGTGTTCAAATCTGTCAGACCACTTCAGGAGGTGGTCAGGGATGCATTGTGTGCAGATTTCTCCTCAGTCTGGAAGTAATCAGGCTACTGAAATACAATGTGCGACATCATCAGCACTCTACCCTCATGTCTCCAGAAAACCTGTGTTTTAGGAGCAAGAGGCACCTTTTTTTTCATTTAACATTGGAAGAAATACGTTCCTAGCATGTGAGGAACATGTTTGTTGCATTGATAAATGCTAGCCAGCTAGCTTATTTAGCAAAAAAAAATGATTGGCATGTCTTAAATATTTGAATCTGTGAATTGTTACGTAGCTAGTCATTACAGTGCTCAGTTGCCATTCTGAAGTGTAGTGTTCTCTTGTCAAGTTCTGTCCTGTTAATGTACACTTTCTAACAAAATCTCTCATTCTCTTATTTGGGGGTCTCCATCAATATATAATTGATGATGCTAATATATAATCACTCGTGCTACTCCTCCAAGGTGTCCCTAAGTTAGAGTTTCACACACAAGGTATTTTGTCAACTAAACTCGTTTTTGTACAGTGTAAAACAAATCAAATCAAATCAAATCAAATTTATTTATATAGCCCTTCGTACATCAGCTGATATCTCAAAGTGCTGTACAGAAACCCAGCCTAAAACCCCAAACAGCAAGCAATGCAGGTGTAGAAGCACGGTGGCTAGGAAAAACTCCCTAGAAAGGCCAAAACCTAGGAAGAAACCTAGAGAGGAACCAGGCTATGTGGGGTGGCCAGTCCTCTTCTGGCTGTGCCGGGTGGAGATTATAACAAAACATGGTCAAGATGTTCAAATGTTCATAGATGACCAGCATGGTCGAATAATAATAAGGCAGAATAGTTTAAACTGGAGCAGCAGCACAGTCAGGTGGACTGGGGACAGCAAGGAGTCATCATGTCAGGTATTCCTGGGGCATGGTCCTAGGGCTCAGGTCCTCCGAGAGAGAGAAAGAAAGAGAGAAATGTGGGTCACTGGCTGGGGCAATATCAATAGTGGAGGTTAGAACTGTTGGTCCCAATGCCGACTTTGCATTGTCAAGCCACAGTCAGGTCCAGAATTATTGGCACCCTTGATAAAGATGTTTTTTTTTTTTTTTTTTTAAACACACACATAGCTCTCTCTCTCTCTTATTTCACGTAATACTAAGTCTGAAAATAGAGGACCATGATTTACTCTGCCACGTTTCTATGCTAAATAGAGCGACTCAGGGCCCTGTTAGATGCTAATGCTAGCTTGTCAGCTGAAGTTCTGGTGTCAAGGTACAGGCTACACACTTATGATGGAATATGAGGAGGTCTTGAAGTAAGTTATGTCAGTGTTCCTACAAAGCCATACACACCCTTTACTATACAACAGAGCAGACTGTTCATGATGTCAACACACAGATTGTAATGGTTGTCGTCTGGAGATAGAGAGGAGGACCAAGGTGCAGCGTTGTAAGCGTCCATATCTTAAATATTTTAATGAACACTGAAAACAAAACAAACAACCAACGAACGAACAGTCCTGTAAGGTGCAATACAACACTAAACAGAAAATAACCACCCACTGTCACACCCTGGTCAAAGTATTTTGTGTTTATCTTTATTTATTTGGTCAGGCCAGGGTGTGGCATGGGTTTTTGTATGTGGTGTGTATTTATGGGGATTGTAGCTAGTGGGGTGTTCTAGCTAAGTCTATGGCTGTCTGAAGTGGTTCTCAATCAGAGGCAGGTGTTTATCGTTGTCTCTGATTGGGAACCATATTTAGGCAGCCATATTCTTTGAGTTTGTCGTGGGTGATTGTCCTTAGTGTTAGTTTGCACCAGTTTAGGCTGTTTCGGTTTTCATTACGTTTATTATTTTACACTGTTTGTATTTAGATTCGTGTTGCTATAGTCACAATAAACATGGATCGTAATCTACACGCTGCATTTTGGTCCGACTCTCCATCTCACCTAGAAAACCGTTACAGAATCACCCACCACAAAGGGACCAAGCAGCGTGTCAACAGGCAAGAACAGCCCAAAGTGGAGTACAGTATGGACTATACTTCTTGGGAGGAGATAGACAGGTGGGCGGTCGACCCAGGGAGAGTGCCGGAGCCCGCCTGGGATTCGATGGAGCAGTGCGCGGAAGGATATAGGAGAATGGAGTTTGCGAAGCAAGCAAGGCGGCGCGGACGGAGGCCCCATAGTCAGCCCCAAAAATTTCTTGGGGGGGGGCTCAGGGAGAGTGTGGCAGAGTCAGGAGCCAGACCTGAGCCAACTCTCCCTGTTTATCGTGAGGAGCCAAGGAGGAGACCAGAGCCGGTGTTGGAGGTGAGCGAAACAGAGACTGTGAAGGAGTTAATGGGGAAATTGGAGGAGAGAGAAATGAGGGAGTTGCTGTGTTGGTGTTTTAAACATGGAATTCGCCCGACGGAGCGTGTCAGGGATTTGATGGCACCTGGGTCAGCGCTCCATACTCGTCCTGAGGTGCGTGTTAGTCGGCTGGTGAAGATGGTGCCAGTCTCACGTACCAGGCCTCCTGTGCACCTCCCTAGCCTTGCACGTCCTGTGCCAGCACTGCTCTCAAGATCTCCAGTACGCCTTCACGGTCTAACCCATCCTGTGCCACCTCCACACCCCAGCCCTCCGGTAGCAGCTCCCCGCACCAGGCTTCCTGTGTGTGTCCTCGGCCCAGTACCACCAGTGCCAGCACCACGCATCAGGCCTACAGTGCGCCTCGCCTGTCCAGCGCTGTCGGAGCCCTCCTCCTCTCCAGCGCTGTCGGAGTCTCCCGCCTGTTTAGCGCTGTTAGAGCCTTCCTTCTCTACAGCGCTGCCGGAGTCTCCCGCCTGTTCAGAACTGCCAGTTAGCATAGAACTGCCAGTTAGCATAGAACTGCCAGTTAGCATAGAGCTGCCAGTTAGCATAGAGCTGCCAGTTAGCATAGAGCTGCCAGTCTGCAAGGAGCTGCCAGTCTGCAAGGAGCTGCCAGTCTGCAAGGAGCTGCCAGTCTGCAAGGAGCTGCCAGTCTGCAAGGAGCTGCCAGTCTGCAAGGAGCCGCCAGAGCTGCCTGTCTGCAGGATGCCGCCAAAGCTGCCAGTCTGCAAGGAGCCGCCAGAGCTGCCAGTCTGCAAGGAGCCGCCAGAGCTGCCAGTCAGCATGGAGCAGCCAGGGCCGCCAGTCAGCATGGAGCAGCCAGGGCCGCCAGTCAGCATGGAGCAGCCAGGGCCGCCAGTCAGCATGGAGCAGCCAGGGCCGCCAGTCAGCATGGAGCAGCCAGAGCCGCCAGTCAGCATGGAGCAGCCAGGGCCGCCAGCCAGCATGGAGCAGCCAGGGCCGCCAGCCAGCATGGAGCAGCCAGGGCCGCCAGCCAGCATGGAGCAGCCAGGGCCGCCAGCCAGCATGGAGCAGCCAGGGCCGCCAGCCAACATGGAGCAGCCAGTCAGCATGGAGCAGCCAGTCAGCATGGAGCAGCCAGAGCAGCCAGTCAGCATGGAGCAGCCAGAGCTGCCAGTCAGCATGGAGCTGCCAGTCAGCATGGAGCAGCCAGAGCTGCCAGTCAGCATGGAGCAGCCAGAGCTGCCAGTCAGCATGGAGCAGCCAGAGCTGTCAGTCAGCATGGAGCAGCCAGTCAGCATGGAGCAGCCAGAGCTGCCAGTCGACCAGACTCTTCCAGATCTGCCAGTCGACCAGACTCTTCCAGATCTGCCAGTCGACCAGACTCTTCCAGATCTGCCAGTCGACCAGACTCTTCCAGAGCTGCCAGTCGACCAGACTCTTCCAGAGCTGCCAGTCGACCAGACTCTTCCAGAGCTGCCAGTCGACCAGACTCTTCCAGAGCTGCCAGTCGACCAGACTCTTCCAGAGCTGCCAGTCGACCAGACTCTTCCAGAGCTGCCAGTCGACCAGACTCTTCCAGATCTGCCAGTCGACCAGACTCTTCCAGATCTGCCAGTCGACCAGACTCTTCCAGATCTGCCAGTCGACCAGACTTTTCCAGATCTGCCAGTCGACCAGGATCTGCCAGTCAGCCAGGATCTGCCGAAACCACCAGCCAGCCAGGATCTGGTAGATTCATCAACCTGCCTGAGCTTCCTCTCACTCCTGAGCTTCCTCTCACTCCTGAGCTTCCTCTCACTCCTGAGCTTCCTCTCACTCCTGAGCTTTCCCTCAGTCCCGAGCTGCCTCAGTCCCGAGCTGCCCCTCAGTCCCGATCTGCTCCTCAGTCCAGTGGGGTTCTGGGTGAGGACTACTAGGCCATGGTCGGCGGCGAGGGTGGACTATCCAGGGACGCGAGGAGAAGGGACTAAGACATTGATTGAGTGGGGTCCACGTCCCGCGCCGGAGCCGCCACCATGGACAGACGCCCACCCGGACCCTCCCTATTGTTTTGAGGTGCGTTCGGGAGTCCGCACCTTAGGGGGGGGGTTCTGTCACACCCTGGTCAAAGTATTTTGTGTTTATCTTTATTTATTTGGTCAGGCCAGGGTGTGGCATGGGTTTTTGTATGTGGTGTGTATTTATGGGGATTGTAGCTAGTGGGGTGTTCTAGCTAAGTCTATGGCTGTCTGAAGTGGTTCTCAATCAGAGGCAGGTGTTTATCGTTGTCTCTGATTGGGAACCATATTTAGGCAGCCATATTCTTTGAGTTTGTCGTGGGTGATTGTCCTTAGTGTTAGTTTGCACCAGTTTAGGCTGTTTCGGTTTTCATTACGTTTATTATTTTACACTGTTTGTATTTAGATTCGTGTTGCTATAGTCACAATAAACATGGATCGTAATCTACACGCTGCATTTTGGTCCGACTCTCCTTCTCATAAAGAAAACCGTTACACCCACAAAACACAATGGAAAACAGGCTAACTAAATATGGTTCTCAATCAGGGACAACGATTGACAGCTGCCTCTGATTGAGAACCATACCAGGCCAGGCCAAACACAGAAATAGAAAATCATAGACCAACTAACATAGACAACCCACCCAAGTATAAAATCAAAGAATTTAGATCACATCCCCAATCACCAGCGGCCTCATTTATCAACCGTGTGTAAATGTCTTACTAAATTCGGGTGTGCGTGGAGATTCTAGAATTTACGTGAGACACAAATGATGGGGATTTATTAAACTGTTGCACGCAACATATAAGCAGGTTTTCATTGTTAAATCAGAGCCACATTATATGGAAAACGCACGCCATTCACCTTTAATGGTCAAATTAAGGCCCTCATTTTCTGTATGATTTGGAAATGTTGGAACTGGGCCATATAAAAAAGTGGAGTAGCATATTTGATCGCATTTCTGTAGAGGTGGCGGCAGCACGAATGTTTTTTCAGTGACTTTTTCAAACAAAAAATGAATGCCGCCTATAGCGAGTGACAAACACCGGCCGGGCAGTCTGCAAGACTGATTGTCCATTGAATTATTTTAAAGCAAATGCTGCTACAGACAACACTTCTATACAAAATATGTACAGTTGTAAAATATTTTGTAATTCAATACATGATTGTGTTTCTATCGCCTGTCTTGGTATAGACTCTGAGATTAAATGGGCTATGATGTCACACTCTTATCGCACATCAATACAGTAGTCAACCCATGCTGTCATAGGCTACCAGTCTATTTACTTTCAAGTCTGGTTGGCTATTGAATGATGGATAAATGGTAGCCAGTTATTGGTTGTGAAGTGTGAATAAAGTAATGTCAGAAAAGGAGAAACATGCCCTGCAAAATTATTATGATATATATATATACTTTTTGAAGTGCATGAGTGCATGTAGCTGGAAGTGATGTATTGACCTGAGAATTTATTTTATACATTTATTTTTGAAAAATAAATTCTCAGGTCACTACATCACTTCCAGCTACATGCACTCATGCACTTCAAAAAGTTTTTTGTAACTTTTATCTGCAGGACACTCCCAAACACCTACCTGATTTAGGGGACACAGTCAACAGTTGGGAGTTTTGCTTTGGTGTTAAATGTAGTCTGTGAATAAATTGAAAAGGTGTTATTTGATGGTTCGGATTAAGGGATGCCAAGGTCATATTTTTCCATTTTATGTTCCAGTTAAAGGGTTGTTCAGTTTCAATGACATCTGTGGACCGTACCTTTTTAATGGCTGGCTCAGAATATAAACTTTCCAAAAGATGTTTATATATTAAAGAGATCAATCCTTTCAGGAGCCCAGATAATTTATTTAAAAATACCACCATTGGATGGTTCGGTAGTTGCGTTTCCTAAGGGACTCAACAGGCAAGCTATGCTGAATTAAATTGTAAATATAGATAAAATGAGTTTTCTGGTAATGTGTGTTTATCTTTCAAATCTTGGAATGTTCTTGTTCTCGTTAAGGGACCGGATTCCACATGTGGACCATTGGGGGGGGGGGGGGTAGCCTTTCGGGTAGCTTTCCACGAGCTTCTCACAATAAGTTAGGTGAATTTTGGCCCATTCCTGCTGACAAAGCTGGTGTAACTAAATCCGGTTTGTAGGCCTCCTTGCTCGCACATGGTTTTTCAGCTCTACAAAATGTCTATAGGATTGAGGTCAGGGCTTTGTGATGGCCACTCCAATACCTTGACTTTGTTGTCCTTAAGCCATTTTGCCACAAGTTTGGAAGTATGCTTGCGGTCATTGTCCATTTGGAAGACTCATTTGCAGCCAAGCTTTAACTTCCTGACGGATGTCTTGAGATGTTGCTTCAATATATCCACGTAATTTTCCAACCTCATGACGCAAACTATTTAGCGAAGTGCACCAGTCCCTCCTGCAGCAAAGCACCCCCACAACATTATGCTGCCACCCCCGTGCTTCACGGTTGGGATGGTGTTCTTCGGCTTGCAGGCCTCCCCCTTTTTCCTCTAAACATGACGATGGTTATTATGGCCAAACAGTTCTATTTTTGTTTCATCAGACCAGAGGACATTTCTCCAAAAAGTACAATCTTTGTCCCCATGTGCAGTTGCAAACCGTAGTCTGGCAGTTTTGGAGCAGTGGCTTCTTCCTTGCTGAGCGACCTTTCAGGTTATGTCGATATAGGACTCGTTTTACTGTGGATATGGATACCATTTGTACCTGTTTCCTCCAGCATATTCACAAGGTCCTTTGCTGTTGTTTTGGGATTGATTTGAACTTTTCGCATCAAGTACGTTCATCTCTAGGAGACAGAACGCATCTCTTTCCTGAGCGGTATGACGACTGCGTGATCCCATGGTGTTTATACTTGCGTACTATTGTTTGTACAGATGAACGTGGTACCTTCAGGCATTTGTAAATTGCTCCCAAGGATGAACCAGACTTGTGGAGGTCTACAATTTTCTGAGGTCTTGGATGATTTCTTTTGATTTTCACATGATGTCAAGCAAATAGTCACTGAGTTTGAAGGTAGGCCGTGAAATACCTCCACAGGTACACCTCCAATTGACTCAAATTATGTCAATTAGCCTGTGTTTTTTCATAGTTTTGATGTCTTCACTATTATTCTACAATATAGAAAATAGTAAAAATAAAGAAAAACCCTTGAATGAGTAGGTATCTCCAAACTTTTGACTGGTATTGTAGGTCCTGGATGGTGGAAGCAATGACCCAGTGATGTACTGGGATGTACGCACTACCCTCTGTAGCGCCTTACAGTCAGATGTGGTGCAGTTGCCATACCAGGCGGTGATGCAACTGGTCAGGATGCTCTCGATGGTGCAGCTGTAGAACTTTTTGAGGACCTGAGGACAAATGCCAAATCTTGTCAGTCTCCTGAGGGGGAAAAGGCATTGTTGTGGTTTCTTCACAACTGTCTTGGTGTGTTTAGACCATGATAGTTTGTTGGTGGTGTGGACACCAAGGAACTTGAAACTTTCGACCCGCTCCACTACAGCCCTGTCAATGTTTATTGGGGCCTGTTCAGCCCTCTTTTTGCTATTGTCTCGTATTGTCCAGGATCAGCTCCTTTGTTTTGCTAACATTGAGTGAGAGGTTGTTGTCCTGGCACCACACTGCCAGGTCTCGGACCTCCTCCCTATAGACTTTCTAATCATTGTTGGTGATCAGGCCTACCACTGTTGTGTCGTCAGCAAACTTAATGATGGTGTTGGAGTCATGCATGGCCATGCAGTCGTGGGTAACAGGGAGTGCAGGAGGGGACTAGGCACGCACCCCTGAGGGGCCCAGTGTTGAGGATCAGCATGGCAGATGTGTTGTTGCCAACCCTTACTCCATGGAGGCGGGCCATCAGGAAGTGCAGGATCCAGTTGCAGAGGGAGGTGTTTAGTCCTTAGCTTAGTGATGAGCTTTGTGGGCACTATGTTGTTGACTACTGAGATGTAGCCAATGAAAAGCATTCTCACACTCTATCCATAGGCTTCATTAACCTTAGCCTAACCCTTATTTTAAACCTAACCCAAATCTTAACCTCAACACTATCATGCCGGAGACCCTAGACCCACTCTAATTCGCATAACGGCCCAACAGATCCAGAGATGGCACTCCACACTGCCCTTTCCAACCTGGACTAATGAAACACCTACAGTGGTTCCTCCATGAATAGGTGTGGGCTTACACCGCAGGACTTAGAGGTACCCAGGGTCACGCTGCTCCAGACCACCACAAGGGGGAGTTAGAGCACTCATTACGCATTTGGGTCCCAAGGTTTTTATATGACCAATCATATTGAGTGACACGAGCCACCCGTCCCTGGTGACTTTCTTCAGAAAAGATGTCTGACAAAACATTAAAGCAAATGTAAGTAATTATAATGTAATTACAAGTCAAGCAGAACATGTACAATTAAGAGTAATATGTTAGTTAATGTAGAGACAAACGATTGTGCATATTTTTTGTCATGAAGTTAATTAGCGAAAATTGCTATTTAGGAAGTTAGCTAACTAGCAAACATTAGCCAGCTAGCTAGCTGGTATTATGATATGAGTATGACATTGTAATTCGTGTTGTTTCATGTTTTAGGGACTCCTGAGAAAAAGAGCAAACCAGGCTGTCATCTTGGGAAACAGTGGATGTCAATCTAGCTAGCTAAAGCATTTACTGCAAATTGAATGTACAATTGTGTAAGCTTGCCTTGCCTTGCAATGCAGCTGAAGTATCATAGCTAGCTAACTAGTTCTTGCTTATTGTGTAGTGGAGGATAAAAATAACTGTATGCCTATGGATGTGTAGATAGCTACAGTATGTAGCCGATCTGCGTATGGACCATAAAACGTTAGGTTCTGAACTGATATTCAAACCAATCTATGAACCTCAGCTATCATAGTCGTTGTATCAACTTCAAGTCTGAATGGCATTAATGGTCAGGGCTATGTTTATGGTAAGGGTTAAGTTTAGGGTGAGGACAAGTTAGGGCTAGGGTTAGTGGATAATTACTTGAAACGTTGTTGACTGTTATTGAACATCTGCTGAACACCTACAAACCATCTACTGAACATCTACTGACCATCTACTGACCACCTGCTTGAGATTATACAATATAGTGATACCATAGCTTCTCGTTGACTTTCTGTCCTGTGTTGCCATTGGTGCAAACCTGACACACATTGGACACAGCCACCTGTCACTCCAAGTCTTGTCACTTTCACCAAAATGTTTTTCTCATTGTCCAATAATCTGTCTACAGTGCTCTGTAGAAAACATGCAGAACCTGCAGAACAATGCCCATATATCTAGAAAGTAGTGTAACTTCCCAAGGTCCCATCCACCACATTTGGGACTTTGCTACAGTGCGTTTGGGATATTTCTCAGCAAAACTGGCCAAATATAATGATGGGACTTCTCTTCAGTGGTCACGATGGAGTTCCTTCAGCACAGTGTTTGTTTGCCATGGACCGAATGAAAACTTTTGACCAAACTGCAAATCGCAAATTACACCCAGATTGTTGGTGTAAGGGTATTTAGTGAACTGAAGACATCAAACTTTTCTTCAGGATGTGTGTTTTCCAGTTTTTGATTAGAGGGTGGGTTTGAATTTTTATTTGGTCAAGGCTCTGGTTGCGTCTATAATACAGAGACTCCCAAATGGACCTAGAGGCTTTTGCAGAGTATGTAATTACATAGTAAATTATTCGGTGGCTCCCAAACAAAACACGAAGGCAGTAATTTTCTAAACCAGCTTACAAGGAAGCTTCACTCAGCCGAGCGCTACGCTACTTTGGACTAAAAAGCCTTAACCATAGACTAGGCCGACAGTATACCTGGCTGTGGCTGTTTTTCTTTGTTAAACGGATCCTATGTTTAACCGATATGGTACGTGTGCTGAATGTGTATTATAACATTGCAAACATAACTGAGAAAGTAGCTATGTAGCTATGTCTTGCTTTGTATATTTGTAGTATATTACCTATTACCAATTGATGGCAATATCATTTTTATTTTTATATTCATCTTGCCATACGTCGTACCATTCATCCTACCATACATCCTACCATACATCCTACCATTCATCCTACCATTCATCCTACCATTCCGTAATCCATACCAGGACAAAGATAATAGTTTATTTTTCATATGCTGTTTTCTAATTTGGGTTTATGCTTGCCGGCCAATAAGACACTGACATTAACATCACTGCAGTTTAAAATAAGAAGTGAGGCAGTCAGTTATAGCTGAAAATGAGAAGCGTGGCAGGAATTTATGCACGGTATCAAAACAGCACCTTGAAACATCTCGGCACCAGCATTAGCCGAACAGACAAGGTGTCTCAGCCGCTACTGTCAATGTTGTTTGTTATTTCTGCAGCACTCTCAAAGGTTTCAACCAAGCAATCATTCTACATATCTTTTGGCAATAAAATCCTCCTAGTCAGAGAAAATGAGAAGGACAGATGAAGGGGGGATGGCTTAAAATGATAGAAAGGAAAAGAGAGAAAGAGTTGTAAGAAAGAGGAAAAGAGAGAGCAAGAAGAAGAAGGAGTTCTGAAGAGAGCATGATGGTTTGGCTATGATAGTGGTTCTATGTTACAGGATCCAACCTGTGTGCATAGTTAGGCAAGGAAAGTCAAATAGATTCTGTAAAAAAAATAATTGAATTGGAAATACCCATTGTCACTCTGCAATAAATTCAGCAATCCTGTTCAACTACAACATCCTCTTTCACACACTAGCATTTCTGGATAATACGTGCTTTCCTGAAAGTCTATACAGTGTGTAGACATGCATGCGTGTTAGCGTCAATGGGACCTCACCCGATAAAAGATAGTGACCAGTACACCGGTTACCATTACACGCTGTTGAAAAACCTCCGCTCAATTGTAGTCGAGATATGAGCAAACTCAAGCTAACAACCCAGTCAATGTCATTTATTTAGCGATGCCTTTTTTAAGACAGTGGTTCCAAGCTCTCCTACTTCGAGATGTAAGAGTCCCACTTCGAGTGCAGAAAGACATGAATAGAGTGGTGATAAAAACAGTGAATTGCAACCTCAAAACTGCTCCCCAGAAAACAGTGAGGTGCAGCCTCAAAACTGCTCCCCAGAAAACAGTGAGGTGCAGCCTCAAAACTGCTCCCCAGAAAACAGTGCGGTGCAGCCTCAAAACTGCTCCCAAGAAAACAGTGAATTGCAGCCTCAAAACTGCTCCCCAGAAAACAGTGAGGTTCAGCCTCAAAACTGCTCCCCAGAAAACCGTGAGGTGCAGCCTCAAACCTGCTCCCCAGAAAACAGTGCGGTGCAGCCTCAAAACTGCTCCCAAGAAAACAGTGAATTGCAGACTCAAAACTGCTCCTCAGAAAACAGTGAGGTGCAGCCTCAAAACTGCTCCCCAGAAAACCGTGAGGTGCAGCCTCAAAACTGCTCCCCAGAAAACAGTGAGGTGCAGCCTCAAAACTGCTCCCAAGAAAACCGTGAGGTGCAGCCTCAAAACTGCTCCCCAGAAAACAGTGAATTGCAGCCTCAAAACTGCTCCCCAGAAAACAGTAAGGTGCAACCTAAAAACTGCTCCACAGAAAACAGTGAATTGCAACCTCAAAACTGCTCCCCAGAAAACAGTGAGGTGCAGCCTCAAAACTGCTCCCCAGAAAACAGTGAATTGCAACCTCAACACTGCTCCCCAGAAAACAGTGAATTGCAACCTCAAAACTGCTCCCAAGAAAACAGTGAATTGCAACCTCAAAACTGCTCCCCAGAAAACAGTGAATTGCAACCTCAAAACTGTTCCCCAGAAAACAGTCAGAGTGAAAGCTTTATGATCAGGCTTCATTCACTGGAATTGGACTCACCCTGGCAGATGGAGTAAATGGAGAAGCCATCGCTGTATTTGGCTGCCCAGAAAATGCCTTTTTGTTTGTGCATGCTTTCTACCCAGTGGGGAGAACTTGTAAGATTTGGGAAGCAAGTTGCATTTAGCCCCTATTTAGAAGGGGCACAGTCCTGGAAAGGGTTTGGGTGTAAGGGGGCATTTTTGCACTCATCGACTGTAGCCATGGTCACAATACATACATTTTGCTAAGTTTTCACATTAACATAGCAGTATCGATGGGGACAGGTTTTGTTACCACGGAGACAGTGATGATTATTTCAAATGTTTCGAACCGTCATTGCGTTTCAAGTGCATCCAACGCTGCACAAAAATGTCTTTATGTCTGTGGAAGTGCTGCCATTGATTTGATGAAAGTCAATATTTATATGCCAGCTTCCCTTTTCCCAATAGCCCCTTGCCCTTGGATGGCCCATGGCTGGTCAATGCATTGTGCCAGGGTTGCTCATTGCATTTTTTGTTGCTTTGACACATGACTTCCCTAACCCTGTTCTATACATAGGCCATTCAAGTTATACTGAGATCTTCACAATTTTTAATTTTACATTTTTATTGTACCTTTTTTTAACTAGACAAGTCAGTTCAGAACAAATGTTTTTTTACAATGACGTCCTACTACTACAGCTCTGTGCCCCCAAAAACATCTGGATTATAGACTCAAGGTTAAAATGCAACATTTGATTTGAGACACAGGTATACAGTTTCTTTGAAAGCATATACAGTGGGGCAAAAAGTATTTAGTGAGCCACCAATTGTGCAAGTTCTCCCACTTAAAAAGATGAGAGAGGCCTGAATCCTGAAAATCACATTGTAGGATTTTTTATTAATTTATTTGCAAATTATGGTGGAAAATAAGTATTTGGTCACCTACAAACAAGCAAGATTTTTGGCTCTCACCATCATCTTTAAGAGGCTCCTCTGTCCTCCACTCGTTACCTGTATTAATGGCACCTGTTTGAACTTGTTCTCAGTATAAAAGACACCTGTCCACAACCTCAAACAGTCACACTCCAAACTCCACTTTGGCCAAGACCAAAGAGCTGTCAAAGGACACCAGAAACAAAATTGTAGACCTGCACCAGGCTGGGAAGACTGAATCTGCAATAGGTAAGCAGCTTGGTTTGAAGAAATCAACTGTGGGAGCAATTATTAGGAAATGGAAGACATACAAGACCACTGATAATCTCCCTCGATCTGGGGCTCCACGCAAGATCTCACACCGTGGGGTCAAAATGATCACAAGAACGGTGAGCAAAAATCCCAGAACCACACGGGGGGACCTAGTGAATGACCTGCAGAGAGCTGGGATCAAAGTCACAAAGCCTACCATCAGTAACACACTACGCCGCCAGGGACTCCCCCTGCTTAAGCCAGTACATGTCCAGGCACGTCTGAAGTTTGCTAGAGAGCATTTGGATGATCCAGAAGAAGATTGGGAGAATGTCATATGGTCAGATGAAACCAAAATATAACGTTTTGGTAAAAACTCAACTCGTCGTGTTTGGAGGACAGAGTATGCTGAGTTGCATCCAAAGAACACCATACCTACTGTGAAGCATGGGGTTGGAAACATCATGCTATGGGGCGGTTTTTCTGCAAAGGGACCAGGACGACTGATCCGTGTAAAGGAAAGAATGAATGGGGCCATGTATCTTGAGATTTTGAGTGAAAACCTCCTTCCATCAGCAAGGGCATTGAAGATGAAACGTGGCTGGGTCTTTCAGCATGACAGTGATCCCAAACACACCGCCGGGCAACGAAGGAGTGGCTTCGTAAGAAGTATTTCAAGGTCCTGGAGTGGCCTAGCCAGTCTCCAGATCTCAACCCCATAAAGAATCTTTGGAGCGAGTTGAAAGTCCGTATTGCCCAGCAACAGCCCCAAAACATCACTGCTCTAAAGGAGATCTGCATGGAGGAATGGGCCAAAATTCCAGCAACAGTGTGTGAAAACCTTGTGAAGACTTACAGAAAACGTTTGACCTCTGACATTGCCAACAAAGGGTATATAACAAAGTATTGAGATAAACTTTTGTTATTGACCAAATACTTATTTTCCACCATAATTTGCAAATAAATTCATAAAAAATCCTACAATGTGATTTTCTGGATTTTTCTTTCTCAGTTTGTCTGTCATAGTTGAAGTGTACATATGATGACAATTACAGGCCTCTCTCATCTTTTTAAGTGGGAGAACTTGCACAATTGGTGGCTGACTAAATACTTTTTTCCCCCACTGTACGTAATGTATACAGTATGCAAGGGCTCATTAATTGCATTAGCGCTGTAATTTACAGCATATGGGGCGGCAGGGTAACCTAGTGGTTAGAGCATTGGACTAGTAACCAAAAGCCTCCAAGTTCAAATCTCTGAGCTGACAAGGTACAGGCAGTTAACCTACTGTTCCTAGGCCATCATTGAAAATAAGAACTTATTCTTACATGAATTGCCTAGTTAAATAAAGATGAACAAAAAAATGTAACATGGAGGATGATCTCTGAGGATCTATTGACCTGTTCTCTCTACCTCAGTCCTACTCAAATGGGACTTTAGATAGAGCACTGGCCATAAATGAAACAAGATGTTAATGGCCTCAATTTCTCTGTGGAAAGAGAGAAAAAAACAATCACCTTTTTTAAGAGGAAGCTTTAGTATGTCATTCCTTAAGCAGAGTGAGAGAGTAATAATAAAAATTAAAATAATATCCAGATTTACAAAATGACCCTGTTAGCTTTGACTGATGGTACTTAAATTACTTGTCAAAAATTAATTGTCAAATTGTATGAGTACTATTTACTTGGGCTTTTGAACAAAACTTTAAGGATGCAACTGGAAATGTTGAAAAGGGGTCTTTAGGGGAAAGACGTTATAGGATTCATAATTATCAACCCAAATTCTCTCAATTGGAGGATTGTTTTTGCTTTTGCATGGTTTTACTTCCCCCTACAAAATCATGTCAGACACATGAGCCATTGGCATTGATATATTTCACCCAGCGGGAAAATATTTGTTATGGCAGTTCACTGGTTTCGTTACTGTAGCTGTAAAATACAGCCATGGGGTTGTACCCAACAGATTATACCCAACCCTCCCAACCCAAAGTTTCAAGGGCATGTCCCTCTACAATGCCTGGTCCTGCTCATTTCAGACAGTGCAGGCAATCAATTTGAGTAGGTGCAAGCAAGCTTTTCCAACAAATAAGCGGTGCAACAATCTGGTGGGCCGGCGCCCGGTGATGACATTATTGAGTTAGAAACGGTTCAGTGTGGTCAGGGTTGTCTTTGAGTGTTTACAGTGTGTCTGTTCTTCGTCAGTCCTGAACCGTTGTGAAAGATTTATGTCGCAGACCTGACATTAGCTAAGTTTGTCATCGGTTGCCATGGGGCTCCCCAATTAGTGGTTCCACATCGCATCGTCGCAGATATGCTAAGATAATGGTCCACATCTAGGTAACCATAGAAATTAGAATAGGAACCAATGAGCTAATTTCGCCATCCAAGTGTTACAACATATTTTCATATGGCCAAATGGATGTCTCTAATTAGGGATAATTATGTACATACTGAATCGTTACCAGCTCAATTGAGAGAAGACACTGTTGAAGGCCATGTTGTTATTTTTATGTGTTGCTAAGCAGAGGAGAGGAGGTTGAACAGATCAGTGATTCATGTCTGTCAATGTTCATCAAATGACAGAGGAGATCTTCAGCTAGTTATTTTCTGACGTTCACGTAGACTCACTGCCTTGGAGACTCGGAGTTATGTAGTCATCTAATGAGAGGTCTTTAGCACATATCCACGGGCTGTGTTAACTAAGTATAAAGGGCCTGTATTCAAAAAAGTGGTGTGCTGATCCTGAATCAGGTCCCCCTATCAATATAAACGTGTGAATTATTATCATCAAAATGGATAAAACGATCCTATATCAGAACTCCTATAGCTTGAGACCAGTGGAGGCTGCTGAGGGAAGAACGTCTCCGAATAATGTCCGGAACGGAGCAAATGGAATGGCATCAAACAAACCATGAAATATTCCACTGATTACGTTCCAGTCATTACCAAGAGCCCATTCTCCCCGATTAAGGTGCCACCAACCTCCTGTGCCTGAGACTGTGAATATGGGGCCAGGCCACTATGAGTGTGAGACGTCCTCCATTGGTCTGGCTGAAATTAAGACTGTCTAAAAAAAAATGTCCAGTCCAGCTGGTCATTCCAGTAGCTCGCTTGATTGGCTCTCCTAATCACCCAGGAGCCTCAGGGATGTCTTTGGGTCCCGTGAGAGCCTGTGTCCCCCTCACGTCATCGCCGGGGGGATGTCGAAGGATGTTAGTCAACACACCGGCCTGGTTTCAACATGTGAGCACTGACCCCTAGAGCGTATCACCTTGCACTCATTTAGAAGGTCGTGACAGGTCAGGACACCGGAGCAACCGTGTGCCTTTTGCTTACCCTGACCTTTGACCCCGGACAGACACTTGTTCAGTCTTCAGGCCAGACAAAAGGCCCTTTCAGAAGAGGGCAGCCTGTAGAACATCTGTTGCTGTGCACAGGGAAAGGGGCATGGCTGGGATACAGACCTAAATTTGACAGTACCTATAATCTAGTATGCAGTATTTGATTGAATGTATAATGTAAGGGGAACTTATATGTTGAGCATAGTAGTAATACAGTATCTATTTATTGAGTTGTATAGAAACCAACATATTGCATTTACTATGTTCAGTATGTTGTTTAACCAAGTCTATGAAATTACGGTATAGAGTCCTAGTTTGATATATCCCAGATGTTTTTCTTTTTCCAAGTCCTAAAAAAGATCATGGCTAAAGCTTGGAGTTCTTCTCTGTAGTTACAACCATATAGACATGTTTACCGAGCAGATGATCTGAATAAGACTGGCAGTGTTGAAATGATTTCACCAGTTTTTGAATCTTCACAAACTGTGTTTTTATTATCAGTGAGCAGGACATAATTGCATATTGTAATGATGTATGATCAAGCAAACATCAAGCCCCTAAGGCAACCACATTTCAGATGTCATTTAACGGGAGTGTTCTATGTCTGGCTTTGTGGTTGCATAACATATTGTAGCTCTTTGAGCGTAACGCACGCACGCACACACACACACACACGCACCCACAAACGCACGCACACACGCACGCACACACACACACACACACAGAATACAGCACGGATAGTCATACTGTAGTCAGGTCGTCATTGTAAATAAGAATTTGTTCATAATTGACCTGCCTGGTAAAATAAAGGTCAAATGAAGATTAACTAAAAAATCAAAACAAAATATGTAACTTATTTCTATGTAATCGACTATATACATTACAACAAACCATATAATCTTGTCAAAGGACTAATCCAAAAGAGAACAAGAGCCTGCAGACTTCATGCAAGGCATAGCCAGTTACTCCAGTCAGTGTGCTGCGTCACATGAACAGTGATTGGCCCCTCTCATGCAATCTATTCTCTGCTGATCCAGGCATAGTAGGGAGGTGTGACATGACAGGCATCTCTCTATCCTCAAGCGTCTCTCTATCCTCAGGCATCTCTCTATCCTCAGGCATCTCTCTATCCTCAGGCATCTCTCTATCCTCAGGCATCTCTCTATCCTCAGGCATCTCTCTATCCTCAGGCATCTCTCTATCCTCAGGCATCTCTCTATGGTAGACAGGCAGCAACGAGACGTGTCATTGAGTCGCTGCACAATAGTGCTGCTTGCTCACTTTCTGCTCTCGTCTTCAGTAGAAAAGGGGCCAGAGTCAATCGGCCTATAAAATGAGTCAGCAAAACTGTTTAAACTCTGCCCGAGAGTTTTCATGTCACTTTTTAAAGTAGGACTTTTTTTTATTGTTCCTCGAGCAGTCATAATTTGGGGTTTGGGATATATCCGAGAAGATTTCCTTTTTTGAACTGGCGGTAGTGGTTGGGGTTGGGGTGGCTGAATGGTTGGTGAAGACTTGGAAGAAACAATATCATTTCTCTCCAGTGTTTTCAGAGAAAAAAAATATTGGGGATATTTGCTTTGTCCCATTTCAGATCTCTTTCCATGCATCCTGGGTACGTTATGCTACACCAAATCGAATTGCAAATATATCGTGAATGTTTTTGTCATAATTCACAGCAATCATTGATTTTCATATTTCCATGTACAGGCAAATCCCTGGCCTTCATAGCCAGAGTAAATCCAATAACCCAAGCCCCTGAATACAACCTTGGCAGTGAATATGTTGAACCTTATGTGAAAAGTTTTTTCTGAAGATGTTCTATCCAAAAGTTTTCTCTGAAGTTGTGCTATCCAAAAGTTAAATACATCTTCAATATGTGGTGTGTGTGTGTGTGTGTGTGTGTGTGTGTGTGTGTGTGTGTGTGTCTGTGTGTGTGTGTCTGTGTGTGTGTGTGTGTGTGTGTGTGAGAGAGAGAGAGAGAGAGAGAGAGAGAGAGAGATATATATATATATATATATATATATATATATATATATATATATATCACTCTCCACATTAACCATGTTTCCATCCACAGTTTTTATGCGAGTAGAATAAATGACGACAACTGTGATAGAAACAGGAAGCTTCAGTACAATTGTATAAATGCCAACAGATCATTTGTTCGTCCGACGTGGTAGAATATTTTTGTATCTGTAAAATGAATTATGCAAGAAATGGCAGTGGAAATGCCTTCATGTGCAAATATATCATATAATAACCATCACATCAAAGTAAACTTGTAGTCGTGATGATATCGTGTGTGGTCATCCTACTACAACTGGGGAAAGCATAAAGTTTATTAGGCTGAAGACGAAATTAATGATGATGAACTTCACAGGGTGGTGAAAGTGCAAGGTGATGAACTTGATGCCACTTTCCAATACATATCTAAGGTCTTATTCTGGTGACATGGTGATCAATGCTTGACTGCCGAGAATAAAAAATATTCTCCATAATAATCTCATCGTGTAGACTAACCTACCTGCAAAGACCGACCTGCTGTATCTGCCAGGTGTTGGCTAAAGAGCACGTGCCAAGACCAGAGTAGGCAGATGTGTAATTTAATGCAACAGTTTTTGTGAAAAAAAAAAACAATTGGTAGAATAGAAAATGAACATTACATTTTTATTCAGTACACATAAGTACATTTTACGTGCACTTTGTCATCACGCACTGATTTTCATCTGCAGTATGGAAACACACCGCTGGTTTTTTTCATGAACATCTGTCTCTGATTGGATGGAAAACTAACTAGTGACAACAATGTGATTGGATGGAACCCTAGCTAGTGACAACAATGTGATTGGATGGAACCCTAGCTAGTGACAACAATGTGATTGGATGGAACCCTAGCTAGTGACAACAATGTGATTGGATGGAAACCTAGCTAGTGACAACAATGTGATTGGATGGAACCCTAGTTAATGACCACAGTGTGATTGGATGGAAACCTAGCTAGTGCCAACACTGTGATTGGATGGAACCCTAGTTAATGACCACAGTGTGATTGGATGGAAACCTAGCTAGTGACAACAATGTGATTGGATGGAACCCTAGTTAATGACCACAGTGTGATTGGATGGAAACCTAGCTAGTGCCAACACTGTGATTTGATGGAACCCTAGTTAATGACCACAGTGTGATTGGATGGAAACCTAGCTAGTGACAACAATGTGATTGGATGGAACCCTAGTTAATGACCACAGTGTGATTGGATGGAAACCTAGCTAGTGACAACAATGTGATTGGATGGAACCCTAGTTAATGACCACAGTGTGATTGGATGGAAACCTAGCTAGTGACAACACTGTGATTTGATGGAACCCTAGTTAATGACCACAGTGTGATTGGATGGAAACCTAGCTAGTGACAACAATGTGATTGGATGGAACCCTAGTTAATGACCACAGTGTGATTGGATGGAAACCTAGCTAGTGACAACAATGTGATTGGATGGAACCCTAGTTAATGACCACAGTGTGATTGGATGGAAACCTAGCTAGTGACAACACTGTGATTGGATGGAAACCTAGCTAGCGACAACAATGTGATTGGATGGAAACCTAGCTAGTGACAACAATGTGATTGGATGGAACCCTAGTTAATGACCACAGTGTGATTGGATGGAAACCTAGCTAGTGACAACACTGTGATTTGATGGAACCCTAGTTAATGACCACAGTGTGATTGGATGGAAACCTAGCTAGTGACAACACTGTGATTGGATGGAACCCTAGTTAATGACCACAGTGTGATTGGATGGAAACCTAGCTAGTGACAACACTGTGATTGGATGGAACCCTAGTTAATGACCACAGTGTGATTGGATGGAAACCTAGCTAGTGACAACACTGTGATTTGATGGAACCCTATTTATTGACCACAGTGTGATTGGATGGAACCCTAGCCAGTGACAAAAGTGTGATTGGATGGAAACCTAGGTAGTGACAACAGTGTGATTGGATGGAAACCTAGGTAGTGACAACAATGTGATTGGATAGAACCCTAGCTAGTGACAACAGGGTGATTGGATGGAACCCTAGCTAGTGACACCAGTGTGATTAGATGGAACCCTAGCTAGTGACAACAATGTGATTGGATGGAACCCTAGCTAGTGACAACAGTGTGATTAGATAGAACCCTTGCTAATGATAACAGTGTGATTGGATGGAACCCTAGGTAGTGACAACAATGTGATTGGATAGAATCCTAGCTAGTGACAACAGTGTGATTGGATGGAACCCTAGCTAGTGACAACAGTGTGATTGGATGGAACCCTAGGTAGTGACAACAATGTGATTGGATAGAATCCTAGCTAGTGACAACAGTGTGAATGGATATGAACAATACGCAGTGGAGAGAGTCCCTGTAAGTGATGTCACAGTGGGTGTGTGATGTAGGACTTTGCCTAGCCACCTGTACCCGAATACCCAAGATCCGATCCGGGACCCTTGCGGCACCGGATACAGTATTCTAAATAACGTCACGATCTGGGTCGGATCCGATATTGTTGTGTCTGGTCTCGGGTTCATGTATGTGAAATTTTAATTGACTTGTCCGGAAGGGCCCCGTACACATCCGAACGTGACTGCTGCAGTAGAGAGAGAGAGAGAAATGTTATCATTTATCATGCTGCTCTTGCTTTTCATGAGAGTGGAGCGTGGCGCGTGTAGCTTGCTGTTCTCCAATCATGAGTTATCAAAGTGGCAATAAGCTACAGTCATAGAGCTACGTTCCATGTGGGGCAAAAGTTAGGTGATATCGAATCAATGGAAGATGGGAATGAAAATGACAGTATTACAATTTTGAGAAGGATGGGCTACAACAATGTAGAGCTAACGCAAAATGGAGTTATTGTTATTGTTATTTGTTGTTGTTATATGTAAATGTAGGATTAGAACCTGCATGCACTGCAGCCTCAGTTGCCTAGCTAGCTAATGTTATTTTGGCCTTGTAAATAATGGAGGATTCATTGGAAACCACAGCGTAGTTCCTTTCTTGAGCCAATGTCCTGATTTGACTGATTTCATGATGCCGTGATGCGTAATGGAGATAGCATTAAGCTTTTCCAACCTCTCTAATCTTCTGGATTATTGCAGTGCGCTCCTATTCTCCCTAGAACCAGCCACACATCTTCCCTCATCTGGCCAGGGAATGTTCTCACGCATCCGGCATGTGTCGCCCTCACACAATTCCCCACTGCCACAGGAACCCTGGTGGATAAGTTCCATATTGTCAGACCTTGTTTTACGGCGCCCTGTCAAAAAAAAAAGATCTGTATCTGTAACTATGACAAGTTAAATGGGGATCAGAAGGGAAATGAAAAGAACCTATCAGCATTGAGATTGACAGACCCCAGAGTTGGGGTTTTAACAGTGTGATGCAGGGTGTTTCGACCACATCTGGTCATATGAGCACATTCTTTCTTGTCTCGGGGAGAACACACAGGCTAAAACACACTCTGGATAAGATCTCTTCACCACGTTGTGAAGACGAAGAGAGGAAGCCGTGAAGATAAGCAGCCCCGTTGTGCCACTACACATCCAGTGGCGGCGTTCTGAGGGTAAAGGGGGCCTACAGTAAATGAAAACAGAGCACAAAGGGAGAAAGGCTTGACCCCATCTGATAATGGCAGGGTCCTGGTTCAAACACGCTGCCAGTTGAGCATGGAGATATGAAATGGTTTGATGCAGTTTTCATCCCCACGTCTTTTTCCACATTCTTTGTTTTCTTTTTTTTGGTATGCCTCATTGGCACGGCCGTGTAAGATGCAATGGCTGCCAAGCTACTTGACAATTACCCACACATGAAAGTCAGTAGAACATGACAGAAGCCACTGTTCTGCTTCCACATTCATATCAGTATGTTTTGTTAAACTAAAAGGATCTATGTAAAAAAACTAACTATTTTAAATGGATTGCTCAATACTCTGAGGATACGTAGAGGAAACAACATTGCATGCTCATCTGCCTAAGGCATTGTGATCCCTAACGATCAAGTTCGCAACTGTTCACCCCTTACTGTTTTAACAAACACTACGTTCATCCCAACGCAGCCACAGGAATCCTATCTGCCGTGACACTCAAACCTGCTCCAAGTTCTAATTGAGAGCTACAGTACCTTTCGCCCCAACATGTAGAGAAGTATTTATTCTTTCTTGCTGGAGTCAGACGCTAAAGTATTGGGTTTCTATGTCTCAAGGAAGATAAGTCTGTGCACTGACTAATCTCATTGTGTGGATAAAATGGCACAATCATGACACAAATGGAGGCAACACAGTCCCTATTATGTCTTAGATAGTCGGAGTACAATGGGTGTGAATCAAACCTGGAGGTTTACATTTTCATGTATAGTCACTGCTATATTGTTTTACACCGCGGAGACAGAGCTACACAGCATAAGCCCTCTGGGTAATAACGTTTTATAGTGGATGATATAAGTACCATCCCTTTACAATTTCAACAACAGCTATAAGTCAAATGGTAACCATGTAAATCACCTTCACTGTGAATACTCTGCACTTGAAATTGGCAGCACGAGCATTCGGTCAGCAGGGTAGCTGGACTAAGAACCGGAAGGTTGCAAGTTCAAATCACTGAGCTGACAAGGTACAAATCTGTTATTCTGCCCCTGAACAGGCAGTTAACCCACTGTTCCTAGGCCTTCATTGAAAATAAGAATTTGTTCTTAACTGACTTGCCTAGTTAAATAAAGGTAAAATAAAAAAATTGTATGTGACTACATGTCATTTTCTAGGTTTTCATACAGTTATGACAACAACATGTGTTATTCCTCTCTAGTAAGTGTAATATGAGGCCTTATTTAATGTAAACGTCTTTATTATGTCCTGGTGTCCTGTTCATGACAGCTATGACAACAGGCCACGTTGGTATGGACTGTTGTTGGGGTGAACCTGGTAACAAGGAGTTAGCTCAGGAGGCTATGATACTGATACCCCCGTAGGGAAACTGATCAGTGATGGTTCCAAAAATACAGAAAGAATAACCACTGTCAGAGAACAGTAAATCATACAGGGTGTATACACCCTGAGGTAGAGGGAGAGAGAGACAGAGAGAGAGAGACTCTCTTCATCCATGGTACACCCTGAGGTAGAGGGAGAGAGAGAGACAGAGAGAGAGAGACTCTCTTCATACAGGGTACACACTGAGGTAGAGGGAGAGAGAGAGACAGAGAGAGAGAGAGACTCTCTTCATACAGGGTACACCCTGAGGTAGAAGGAGAGAGAGAGAGACAGAGAGAGGGAGACTCTCTTCATACAGAGTACACACTGAGGTAGAGGGAGAGAGAGAGAGACAGAGAGAGAGAGACTCTTCATACAGGGTGCACCCTGAGGTAGAGGGAGAGAGAGACTCTCTTCATACAGGGTACACCCTGAGGTAGAGGGAGAGAGAGACAGAGAGAGAAGAGACTCTCTTCATACAGGGTACACACTGAGATAGAGGGAGAGAGAGACATAGAGAGAGAGAGACTCTCTTCATACATGGTACACCCTGAGGTAGAGGGAGAGAGAGAGACAAAGAGAGAGAGAGAGACTCTCTTCATACAGGGTACACCCTGAGGTAGAGGGAGAGAGAGAGACAGAGAGAGAGAGAGACTCTCTTCATACAGGGTACACCCTGAGGTAGAGGGAGAGAGAGAGACAAAGAGAGAGAGAGACTCTCTTCATACAGGGAGGTTAACCTGTTCTCTGTGGAAATGGGATGGAGGGATGAGAGGAGAAATGTAGAGAAACACAGGTCTGGCACTGAGAACGATAACACACATGGAAGCCGTTGCCAAGGGGATGACGAACATTCCCACCCTCACCCTAGCGTGAGTCACCACGGCCAATACTGGAAACAATACTGGAAATGATCAGTGTTCTTACATGCTAGCAGCAGCACTCGTCCACAATGGCAGAGGAGAGGAAAATGTTCCATGTTTTTCTCTATCACAGTAAATGAAACTGACTACTCCTTGTTATTGTTTTAGAAAAGAGTAGGTGTTCTCCTCTTGCTGAAACGAGGTGGGATCCGTGTTGTGTGTTCTCTGAGTCATGTTTGGAATACTGTCTTTCCACCTTTCATGTATTTATCAAACCTTGCGCCGCCCTAGATTTTAGTTCACTCCGTGGCCATCAGGTTTCACAATAACAGTATATGAAAAAAACAAGATGAATACACCCTTGAAATAAAGTGGCGTGGGACCTTCGTATTGTGTCCTTTTAACCAATACTTCTGAGAACCCTGGCAGGTTTTAGGTAGCTAACGCTTTCTTGAAGAGCTACTCATTAAGAATTCAAGCATAGAAGGTTGTACACAAGCATAAATATAGGAGGGATATGTTATGAAATGTCTAAATGTTATTGAAGATTCACAGCATGCAAAGAGCAGAGGACTTAAAAATCTATCTCAATGTAACAGTTCCAAAAGCCATCTACGCCTGACATGAGGGTCCCGTTTTAAAGATCTCCTTGTACCATAATATTTGTTTCTTGCCATGCCAAGCCACCCGGCAATTGAGACAAAAGTTCCATCACTTGTAAGTCATATAAATCATATAAGTCATATTTTGCATTAATTATTTCTAAACCCAATAAAATTGTTTGCTGAAGAAAAGGATACATACCTATTTCAAATATTTTAAGAATTTCAGATTCTTAATTGAGGCAAATATATTTTTTAGATGGAGAATTGAGAGCAGTTGGGAACCTGTCATGTGAAAACAGTTGTTAATTGCACCCAGAGGATTATTTCTACCGATAAGCTGTTTCCTGATGAAGTCCTGTTGAGTTTGATGAGGTGAGAGAAATATTCTGTTCTCCCATATGGGTCATCTCAGGGTCCACCTCAATATACTGTAGCTTAATACTGGGACTTGATAAAGGGAGGCAAAAAGCCCATTATTAACCATTGGATTAAATGCTGATCATGCCTCTAATCGGCACAGAGCATATTCAGTCTGCCATCTCTGCCTCAGGCCTAATTTTAGTCAAACACAGACTCACACTAAGGGGGCCATTTTCTCTCAACAAACTTGCCAGCGCAGTGCAGTGCATGGAACAAATTAGCAGGTCTCAACCCAGCGAGCTCTGACTCACATGCAACTTTCTGTGTGAGAAGACTTGATGAGGTGCTGGGTCCAATAAAACTACAGGGAAGATGAGGCTGGCACAACCACGGTGGGCTCAGGTCCTTCAGTCCCTGCATCTTCCTGGCACCACCTTAAAGTTCTGATCATGTCACGTTTTAGCAGATCCTAGCTAGGCCCCAGCCTACCAAGCACCTCCTATATGTATTGGAGAGCAGAAAGGCCTTGTAATGATTATGAATGCTGCCCGTGTGAACTTCCCTTCCTCTATGTAACACATGATGGAGGTGGTGAGGTCCAATTGTGATCTGTAATGGAATATTCAAGCCCTTAGTCAAACAAGAAGTGGCCAAGCAGCATTAGAATAACAAGCAGCTAATATGATTTAGGGCTGACATCTTTATATTGGAATTAATCTTGGCATCATCTGGGGAGAGGTTCTCTCCCTGATTGCTTGATTATTGCGCACACAATAACGTATTGTACATACCAGGGAGTTGAGAGAAAGTGACGGGATGAGGCTAACATAAACAGCTGGAGACAAGGTCTTCATTATCAAACGTGTGATGGAGATTCAGAGGAATCGGCTTTGTCACGAAGCACCCTGACCATTTACGGTGTCAATTATATCTGGGCTTTATTTCTCAAGGGTTGGGCCCGACAGGGCTTATTTCTATATATCAAACACAATGTTGAAGATTGGAGAAAGAACTGAAGAAAACAGTAAATTCTTCAGTTTAAAGTTTCGAAGGATGTGACCCTTTAAGGTTGTGATTTGACATTCATGGCGACCACAATGCGGTGACTGGCCCTCCAAACAGTGACTTGCTCCGCTCGTATTACTCGACCAGAGCTGGAATAAAAGACTATTGAATGACACCACAAGGGGTTGATACGTAATGTCTCCAAGAATGTGTCAATGTCTTTAGAAAGCATCGGGTACAGCTGGTAACCCAGCCAACACACATGGGCTTGTCACCAAAAGCCAAAGCGGTGTCCTTCGAACGAAGGATGCTCATGCGCCTTTGTGCAGGAGTGACGGTGTGGAAATGTGGAACCAGCCTAATGGTGCGCTAGTGATTAACTACCCTTTGCTGGCGGTTGGAATTTGAGCACACAAAGCCAAACAACAGCGAGCGCCCAGCCAAGTCAAGCGTTCTTCTAGTCACCACCACTGACCAACGTCACTTTCTTTTATGACTTCAACGCTCACTGGTCAACCTTGAAATAACGAACAGCCTTTTTCTTTTCATTTAGTCTGACCAAAGATTAGAGTCAATCACATAAATCTGTGCTCTTGTCCTGAAAACCTTTGTGATGTGTCCTGTGAGAGAGCATGACTGAGTGCCTTGCCCACATCATAATCTAAACCACCCTAAAATGTGCTCTTCCTTATCAGTGTGAAACTTCCTGATATCTTATCCCTTGGCACTGGGGCAACACACATGCCTGGGAATGGGAAACTGTGACGGTGGTTTGCCTTCCCATCAGCTCTGGCAGATCAGGAAAAGTCCCTCTATCCTCGGCAGTGACCTCTGAGTCACTACTTCCTGGCACAATCCAACCAGGACGCCAGATGCCACTAGGGGGAATTCTCTTGGGTGACGAATGATGAATTGGATAATTGCTTTTGGTAATCAAATTTTCCCCTAGATTAGAAGTCCTATGCAAAGCACTGATGCGTTTCACAACAAGGTGAGATAATCGGCCAAGTGTGATTCTCAGTCAATTTGGAAAGTCCCAACAAGGAAACAAAGGTAGAATTTTCCAAACACCTATAAAGGAGTTGTTTTGTTTATTTTAATTTCAAGGTTGCCAATTTTGTATTTTTCCATCAGATCACCCTAAATGTCCATAACGATGAATTGATGCTGTATGTTATATCCAGAAATGCAGATGCGAAGTATTTCCCAAAATAGTCATTGAAATTGACTCCATAATACATCAACCTGCACTTCAATGAATGTTCCTCTGTTTTTGCATGTGCATGTCAAACTATCATCTTTGGTCAGTGCTGGTTTCTTCCATAGGTGTCAGATGATTGATTGTTAGTTTTTCCTCTGTTGAGTCACTTGACATAACATGAAGGTGGAGACGACAGGCTCATAAAAGTTTTACTTGCGACATACTGCAGTATGAGACATTTTGTGTATTCCTCCAGTTTAGTCACATCATTCATGATATAGAGTATATATATATATATATATACTGTATATATACTACCGTTCAAAAGTTTGGGGTCACTTAGAAATGTCCCTGTTTTTGAAAGAAAAGCACATTTTTTGTCCATTAAAATAATGTCAAATTGATCAGAAATACAGTGTAGACATTGTTGTAACATCAACAGTGAAGAGGCGACTCCGGGATGCTGGCCTTCTAAGCAGAGTTGCAAAGAAAAAGCCATAACTCAGACTGGCCAAAAATATTAAGGTGGGCAAAAGAACACAGACACTGGACAGAGGAACTCTGCTTAGAAGACCAGCATCCCGGAGTCGCCTCTTAACTGTTGACGTTGAGACTGGTGTTTTGCAGGTACAATTTAATAAAGCTGCCAGTTCAGGACTTGTGAGGCGTCTGTTTCTTAATCTAGACACATACTAATATTATTGTCCTCTTTCTCAGTTGTGCACCGGGGCCTCCCACTCCTCTTTCTATTCTGGTTAGAGCCAGTTTGCATTGTTCTGTGAAGGGAGTAGTACACAGTGTTGTATGAGATCTTCAGTTTCTTGGCAATTTCTCGCATGAAATAGCCTTCATTTCTCAGAACAAGAATAGACCGACACATTTCAGCTGAAAGGTCTTTTTTTCTGGCCATGTTGAGCTAGTAATTGAACCCACAAATGTTGATGCTCCAGATACTCAACTAGTCTAAAGAAGGCCAGTTTTATTGCTGATAAACTTGGATTCGATAACACATCGTGCCATTGGAACACAGGAGTGACGGTTGCTGATAATGGGCCTCTGTACGCCTATGTAGATATTCCATTCAAAATCAGATGTTTCCAGCTGCAATAGTCCTTTACAACATTAACAATGTCTACACTGTATTTCTGATCAATTTGTCGTTATTTTAATGGACAAAAAAAACATTTTCTTTAAAAAATAAGACATGCCTAAGTGACCCCAAACTTTTGTATATATATATATATAAAAGTCCATAACATGTACATTTGAGGAAGCAAATTAAGATTTATGTTGCAGTAAATATTCTGAGAACACAATTTCAGGGAAGCAATATAAGTTCAATGTATGGAGAATCTCAGCCAACAAACTGCCTTTAAAATATGCTCTCTGATAATGTCAAACTGAAATACTTATACATACTTCCTGAATATAGACATCATCACATCAATTATACATTTGGATATTCAAATGTTTAACCTTTGACACTACAGTTTGTTTAAATGTCTTCCATTTCCCCCTGCAGTGCCTTCTACTTCATACAAATTCCCCAAATAAACCAGTGTAGAGATTTGGCATCTGACGCACATCTAAATCAGGGACTTCCTGATCAAATCTAAATTTACTGGGACAAGCAAAATGTGTTATGCAAAACCATATTTCCCCTTCACAAATCCAAAGCCTCTTGATGAAACAAATCTGTGAAATAAAATATTCCAAACGGGAACTGCTCTGACAGTTTGAGAATAAAATTTAAATCTGGTTGGTTATGCATCTTTAGACTTTGCTTCACAGACACTGATCATAAATGGCGAAAGCAGTCAGAGCGGAACAAAATGTCTAATCCTTTATTTTCATAATTTCCAAATCAATGACATATTAAGCCTTCTTTTTTAAGACTGTGGGCCTGAGCAGCGTACAGTGACTCAAAATGACCTGTTCAGTAGTCTTTAACAATCTTCTCACAGGAAAAAGGCTGTGCGGCATGGTGTAGCATCTCCCAGGGGTGAAAACAAGACCAATAACAAGCAGAGTTTATTCAGAGACATGAATGTTGATTGAAAAACAACAACCCTGTGGAGACAACCTTGGAAGAAACAAAACACCCCCAGTCTATTATGCCCCATGTCTAAGGCATCGTTACTAGGAGGGAACACGTGGGACGTACTGTATGTGTATTGCCCTGAGGGATTCCAACAGTCTTAGTCAACCGCCTCAGTGGAAAATGGAAACCTCATGTGTCATTTGAAAAGGGGAATTCAATCTTGATCTCCTGTCTGTCTTTTTTTGGTGAGATGTTGATGTAGCGTATTGTAGCCAATGGAGGACAGTTGCCTAAAATTAAGAGAGATTTAAGACCATGTGTACGGTGTGCATTGTGCTCTACAATAAGAGAGAAATTAGAGATTATAATGCATGCCATGGTTGAGGTCAATTTACATTGTAATTGGGTCAAAATGTAATTGTACACACAGGACAAATAATAAACAATGCACTGTTGCTATAACTACTCACTTCAACGTCCCATGACGTCAGATCTTTAACTCAGATGTTCTTGACCAGTCAACTGGAAGAAGGATGCTGACCAATCCCTGTCCTTGGTTTAGACAATATTTCATAGGTACATTTGACATATATCTTCAGAAAATAACAAAAAACTGAGTCCGCAAAATCCACCACTATCGATATCATATAACACAGTAATATGCTAAACAAATGTAACTACTCCTGTACCAACAGAGAAAATGAAGGCCTTTTGAGAGGTGGAGCGCCTTGGTCTCTTTGTAACCCTTATCTGCTCATCAGATCAGCGGGAATGAGGTAACCAGTCCCATTGTTGAAAGTTTTTTTTATGGTGGGATTTTTCGTGTCTGGCAAAATGGATAGCAATTACATATCTGGAGGCAGGGGCTCAACTGTGGTTTAAGAAGTGGGGGGGGGTATAATATATACACAGTATAATATATACACAATACCAGTCAAAAGTTTGGACACACCTACTTATTCATTGGTTTTTATTTATTTGTGCTATTTTCTACATTGTAGAATAATATGGAATTGGAATTATGTAGTAACCAAAAAAGTGTGAAGCAAGCCAAAATATTTATTACATTTGAGATTCTTCAAAGTAGCCACCCTTTGCCTTGATGACAGCTTCATACACTCTCGGCATTCTCTCAACCAGCTTCATGAGGTAGTCACCTGGAATACATTTCAATTAACAGGTGTGACTTTCTAAAAGTTAAAAGACCAAGTCCATATTATGGCAAGAACAGATCAAAAAAGCAAAGACAAACGACAGCCCATTATTATTTCAAGACATGAATGTCAGTCAATGCGGAAAATGCCAAGTGCAGTTGCAAAACCATTCAAGCGCTAAGATGAAATTGGCTCTCATGAGGACCGCCACAGGAAAGGAAGACCCAGAATTACCTCTGCTGCAGAGGCAGTTCATTAGAGTTACCAGCCTCAGAAATTGCAGCCCAAATAAATGCTTCACAGAGTGCAAGTCTCAAAATCAACTGTTCAGACGAGACTGTGTGAATCAGGTTTTCATGGTCAAATTTCTGCAAAGAAACTAAAGGACACCAATAAGAAGAAGAGACTTTTTGGGCCAAGAAACATAAATCCAGAAATACGTCCCTCACTGTTGCCGCTTGTTATAGACCCCCCTCAGCTCCAAGCTGTGCCCTGGACACCATATGTGAATTGATTGCCCCCCATCTATAGTCAGAGTTCGTACTGCTACGTGACCTAAATTGGGATATGCTTAACACCCCGGCGGTCCTACAATCTAAGCTAGATACCCTCAATCACACCCAAATGATCAAGGAACCTACCAGGTACAACCCCAAATCCGTAAACACGGGCTCCCTCATAGATATAATCCTGACCAATTTGCCCTCTAAATACACCTCTGCTGTTTTCAACCAGGACCTCAGCGATTACTGCCTCATTGCCTGCATCTGTTATGGGTCCGCAGTCAAACGACCACCCCTCATCACTGTCAAATCTCCCTAAAACACTTCAGCGAGCAGGCCTTTCTAATCGACCTGGCCCGGGTATCCTTGAAGGATATTGACCTCATCCTGTCAGTAGAGGATTGCTGGTTGTTCTTTAAAAGTACTCTCCACACCATCTTAAATAAGCATGCCCCTTTCAAAAAATGTAGAACTAAGAACAGATATAGCCCTTGGTTCACTCCAGACTTGACTGCCCTTGACCAGCACAAAACACCCTGTGGCATACTGCACTAGCATCGAATAGTCCACCCGATATGCAACTTTTCAGGGAAGTCAGGAACCAAAACACACAGTCAGTTAGGAAAGCAAAGGCCAGCTTTTTCAAACAGAAATTTGCATCCTGCAGCACTAATTCCAAAAAGTTTTGTGACACTGTAAAGTCCATGGAGAATAAGAGTACCTCCTCCCAGCTGCCCACTGGACTGAGACTAGGAAACACTGTCACCACTGATAAATCCACGATAATCAAGAATTTCAATAAGCATTTCTCTATGGCTGGCCATGCTTTCCACCTGGCTACCCCAACCCCGGCCAACAGCTCTGCACCCCCCCGCAGCAACTGGCCCAAGCCCCCCCCCCAGCTCCTCCTTCACCCAAATCCAGACAGCTGATGTTCTGACAATCTGGATCCCTACAAATCAGCTGGGCTAGACAATCTGCACCCTCTCTTCCTAAAATTATCCGCTGCCATTGTTGCAACACCTATTACTAGTCTGTTCAACCTCTCTATTGTATCGTCTGAGATTCCTACAGATTGGAAAGCAGCCACGGTCATCCCCCTCTTCAAAGGGGAATACACTCTAGAACCAAACTGTTACATACCTATTTCCATCCTGCCCTGCCTTTCTAAAGTCTTCAAAATCCATATGAACAAACAGATCATCGACCATTTTGAATCCCCGCATACCTTCTCCGCTATTTAATCTGGTTTCCGAGCTGGTCACGAGTGCACCTCAGCCACGCTAAAGATTCATATCCGCAATCAATAAAAGACAGTATTGTGCAGCCGTCTTCATCGATTTGGCCAAGGCTTTTCGACTCCGTCAATCACTGTATTCTTATCGGCACACTCAACAGCCATGGTTTCGCTAATGACTGCCTCGCCTGCTTCACTAACTACTTGTCAGATAGAGTTCAGTGTGTCAAATCGAAAGGGCCTGTTGTCCGGACCTCTGGCAGTCTCTATGGGGGTGCCACAAGGGTTCAATTCTCAGGCCGACTCTTTTCTCTGTATATATCAATGATGTCGATTTGCTGCGGGTGATTCTCTGATCCACCTCTACGCAGACGACATCATTCTGTATACATCTGGCCCTTCTTTGGACACTGTGTTAACAAACCTCCAAAACAAGCTTCAACGCCATACAACTCTCCTTCCGTGGCCTCCAACTGCTCTTAAATGCTAGTAAAACGAAATGTATGCTCTTCAACCGATTGCTGCCCACACCCACCCGCCCGACTAGCATCACTACTCTGGACGGTTCTGACTTAGAATATGTGGACAACTATAAATACCTAGGTGTCTGGTTAGACTGTAAACTCTCCTTCCAGACTCACAATAAGCATCTCCAATCCAAAGTTAAATCTAGAATTGGCTTCCTATTTCGCAACAAAGCCTCCACTCATGCTACCAAACATACCCCTGTAAAACTGACTATCCTACCGATCCTTGACTTCGGCGATGTCATTTACAAAATAGCCTCCAACACTCTACTCAGCAAATTGGATGCAGTCTACCACAGTGTCAGCCGTTTTGTCACCAAAGCCCCATATACTACCCACCACTGAGACCTGTATGCTCTCATTGGCTGATCCTCGCTACACATTTGTCACCAAACCCACTGGCTCCAGGTCATCTATAAGTCTCTGCTAGGTAAAGCTCCGCCTTATCTCAGCTCACGGGTCACCATAGCAACACCCACCAGCAGGTGGGTACCCACGTGCTCCAGCAGGTATATTTCAATGGTCATCCCCAAAGCCAACACCTCCTTTGGCCGCCTTTCCTTACAGTTCTCTGCTGCCAATGACTGGAACGAATTGCAAAAATCACTGAAGCTGGAGACCTATATCTCCCTCACTAACTTTAAGCGTCAGCTGTCAGGACAGCTTACCGATCACTGCAGTTGTACACAGCCCATCTGTAAATAGCCCATCCAACCAACTACCTACCTCATCCCCATATTTGTTTTTGTTTTTCTGCTCTTTTGCACACCAGTATCTCTCCTTGCACATCCTCATCTGCATATACAGTATATCACAAGTGAGTACATCCCTCACATTTTTGTAAATATTTGAGTATATCTTTTCATGTGACCACACTGAAGAAATTACACTTTGCTACAATGTAAAGTAGTAAGTGTAAATTTGCTGTCCCCTCAAAATAACTCAACACACAGCCATTAATGTCTAAACCGCTGGCAACAAAATTGAGTACACCCCTAAGTGAAAATGTCCAAATTGGGCCCAATTACTCACTTTTGTGATATATTGTATATCACTTAATTGTAATTACTTTGCCACTATTGGCCTTTTTATTGCCTTACCTCTTTACTTCATTTGCACACACTGTATATAGACTTTTTATTGTTATTGACTGTACGTTTGTTTATCCCATGTGTAACTCTGTGTTGTTGTTTTTGTCACACTGCTTTGCATTATCTTGGCCAGGTCGCAGGTGTAAATGAGAACTTGATCTCAACTGGCCTACCTGGTTAAATAAAGGTGAAATAAAAATATAATAAAACATGAGCAATGAACAATAGACCGTGTAAATCTGTCCAAATGTTTGATTTTTGGTTCCAATCGCTGTGTCTTTGTGAGACGCAGAGTGGGTGAATGGATGATCTCTGCATGTGTGGTTCCCACCGTAAAGCATGGAGGAGGAGTGATGGTGTGGGGCTGCTTTGCTGGTGACACTTTCTGTGATTTATTTAGAATTCAAGGCACACAGCATTCTGCAGCTATACGCCAACCCATCTGGTTTGAGCTTAGTGGGACTATCATTGTTTTTTCAACAGGACAATGACCCAACACACCACCAGGCTGTGTAAGGGCTATTTGACCAAGAAGGAGAGTAATGGAGCCCTGCATCAGATAACCTGGCCACCACAATCACCCGACCTCAACCCAATTCAGATGGTTTGGGATGTGTTGGACCACAGAGTGAAGGAAAAGCAGCCAACAAGTGCTCAGCATATGTGTAAAATCCTTCAAGGCTGATAGAAAAGCATTCCAGGTGAAGCAAGTTGATAGAATGCCAAAAGTGTACGAAGCTGTCATCGAGGGCAAGCTAGGCTACTTTGAAGAATGTAAAATCTAAAATATATTTTGATTCTTTTTAATACTTTTTTGGTTACTACATGATTACATATGTGTTACTTCATACTCTTGATGTAAAATAAAGAAAACTCTTGAATGAGTAGGTGTGTCCAAACGTTTGACTGGTACTGTATATTTATATTTTTGTATCCAGTCAGATAAAAACTCCAAACAGCCTCCCCGATGCTCGGAGGCATGGTCCTAAATCACACTGTTGTCCCGTTTTGTCTCACATTCCAATGATAAAACTGGGGGGGGGGGGGCAAAAATGCAATTTCAGTGATCAATTTCAAGTTGCGCCCGTTTCTGGACGTGTTTCATTTTAATCTACATTTCATTGCTCTCCTTCACGCTTCATAAAGTTCACCCTGTCTTTTTGGGAGATCTTGTGAAGTGTTGATTTTCTTTTATTATCTATAAAATGATTTTATCATAATGAACCCTATTACAGGTTCTGAAATGCAGCCCACACATTAGTAGTCTTTGGAAGATGTGATCAAAAACAAGGGCCTGTAATTCACGGGTCTTCTGTGAAAAATGATGCTGTTCTAGAAGTTTACTTAAGCAGTAAGGCAGTAAAAATATATGTTTTGTCATACCCATGGTGTATGGTCTGATATACCACAGCTGTCAGACAATAAGCAGTCAGGGCTTGAACCACCCAGTTTACATTTTACATTATACTATGGTTTGGAATCCCCATTGTTAGAGTCCATCCTGCCCAGGATAGACTAGACAAGATGCACATCGTTTTATGTGTGTCATCGTTTTATGCCTCGCGGCAATGACCACATCACAGCCATGACAAAAATGTCATAACATGGCTTCTCTAGTATTATTGCTTAATTACATCATGACTACTCCTGGGGATAAACATTAAGAAAATAGACCTTGTGATGACATTTCACTAGATACACTACTAACCTGATCGTCAAACATCTCATTACAAGATGATTCCAAAATCATGGGTCCCCCCTTTGCTGCTATAACAGACTCCACTCTTCTGGGAGAGCTTTCCAATAGATGTTGGAACATTGCTGTGGGGATTTGCTTCCATTCAGCCACAAGAGCATTAGTGAGGTTGGGCACTGATGTTTGGCGATTAAGCCTGACCTGAGTTCCAATTCATTCTGAAGGTGTTCAATGGGGTTGAGGTCAGGGCTCTGTGCAGGCCAAGTTCTTCCACACCGATCTCAACAAACCATTTCTGTATAGACCTCACTTTGTGCATGGGGGCATTGTCATGCGGAAACAGAAAATGACCTTCCCCAAACTGTTGCCACAAACTTTGAAGCACAGTATAATCTAAGATGAGCTCTTCAGTAAGGACATTCTACTGCCAATGTTTGTCTATGGAGATTGCAAGGCTGTGTTTTTGGGTGTGGCTGAAATAGACAACTCCACCAATTTGAAGGGGTGTCCACATACTTTTGTATATATAGTGTATCTAACAACAGCTATGGAAGCAGGTTTACAGATTGCATATAGACATTTTCCCCAAAGTAGGGCGCGAACTCACATCCCTCAATAGTGTAACATGTCGTATTCAAGATGCACTGTCACTGCCATTGACCCCCAAAAAAGCCAAGTGGTGGCACAATAAGTGGTGGGCCTAACTATCCACCACAAGAACCACTGTTTATTCAGGATGTCCACAAAATGCAGAAATATACCGTTTTTAAAGGATGTACGTTCTTTGATAGACCAAGTCTTGAATGCAATGGCTGATCCTGATGAATAGATTTTTAGTAATGAGCACTGTGAACAAGCTATCCAAGTCGGAACCAGCCTTACTCTGCTCTTATTTTCCATCCTGTCAATTTGGGGGGATTTCATCACGTCAGAATTTGTGCTTGAATTCTTTAATCCTATTCAAGAATTTTTATGTGATGGGATTATTTTCAGATTACGGCCTCTTCGCAGGCTCAGGCTGCCACTCCAACATGTTTTGTTGCTTCAAGTGAGTAGAGATTCAGAAGGTGCACCTCTGGGGTATTGGGTAAAGTCATTGCAAGTGGCTGAAGGGCTTATTAAGGGAGTGTAGATGACATATTACAGAGTCGATCAAATTCAAGACTAGTGGAACTGAGCCTGGGGCAGAGTAACAGTGTAGAGTTATAGGCTGTTTGGTGGGGCACAACTATGGACTATATCAGGTAGACTGGGAAGGCTATGGACTGTATCAGGTAGACTGAGAAGGCTATGGACTGTATCAGGTAGACTGGGAAGGCTATGGACTGTATCAGGTAGACTGGGAAGGCTGTGGACTGTATCTGGTAGACTGGGAAGGCTGTGGACTGTATCAGGTAGACTGGGAAGGCTGTGGACTGTATGAGGTAGACTGAGAAGGCTGTAGACTGTATCAGGTAGACTGAGAAGGCTGTGGACTGTATCAGGTAGACTGGGAAGGCTGTGGACTGTATCAGGTAGACTGGGAAGGCTATGGACTGTATCAGGTAGACCGGGAGGTAATGGACTGTATCAGGTAGACTGGGAAGGCTGCGGACTGTATCAGGTAGACTGGGAAGGCTGTGGACTGTATCAGGTAGACTGGGAAGGCTGTGGACTGTATCAGGTAGACTGGGAAGGATATGGACTGTATCAGGTAGACTGGGAAGGCTATGGACTGTATCAGGTAGACTGGGAAGGCTATGGACTGTATCAGGTAGACTGGGAAGGATATGGTCTGTATAGACTGGGATGGCTATGAACTGTTTCAGGTAGACTGGGAAGGCTATGGACTGTATCAGGTAGACTGGGAAGGCTGTGGACTGTATCAGGTAGACAGGGAAGGCTGTGGACTGTATCAGGTAGACTGGGAAGGATATGGTCTGTATAGACTGGGATGGCTATGAACTGTTTCAGGTAGACTGGGAAGGCTATGGACTGTATCAGGTAGACTGGGAAGGCTGTGGACTGTATCAGGTAGACTGGGAAGGCTGTGGACTGTATCAGGTAGACTGGGAAGGCTGTGGACTGTATCAGGTAGACTGGGAAGGCTGTGGACTGTATCAGGTAGACTGGGAAGGCTGTGGACTGTATCAGGTAGACTGGGAAGGCTGTGGACTGTATCAGGTAGACTGGGAAGGCTGTGGACTGTATCAGGTAGACTGGGAAGGATATGGACTGTATCAGGTAGACTGGGAAGGCTATGGACTGTATCAGGTAGACTGGGAAGGCTATGGACTGTATCAGGTAGACTGGGAAGGATATGGTCTGTATAGACTGGGATGGCTATGAACTGTTTCAGGTAGACTGGGAAGGCTATGGACTGTATCAGGTAGACTGGGAAGGCTATGGACTGTATCAGGTAGACTGGGAAGGCTATGGACTGTATCAGGTAGACTGGGAAGGATATGGTCTGTATAGACTGGGATGGCTATGAACTGTTTCAGGTAGACTGGGAAGGCTATGGACTGTTTCAGGTAGACTGGGAAGGCTATGGACTGTATCAGGTAGACTGGGAAGGCTATGGACTGTATCAGGTAGACAGGGAAGGCTGTGGACTGTATCAGGTAGACTGGGAAGGCTGTGGACTGTATCAGGTAGACTGGGAAGGCTGTGGACTGTATCAGGTAGACTGGGAAGGCTGTGGACTGTATCAGGTAGACTGGGAAGGCTGTGGACTGTATCAGGTAGACTGGGAAGGATATGGTCTGTATAGACTGGGATGGCTATGAACTGTTTCAGGTAGACTGGGAAGGCTATGGACTGTATCAGGTAGACTGGGAAGGCTGTGGACTGTATCAGGTAGACTGGGAAGGATATGGTATGTATAGACTGGGATGGCTATGAACTGTTTCAGGTAGACTGGGAAGGCTATGGACTGTATCAGGTAGACTGGGAAGGCTGTGGACTGTATCAGGTAGACTGGGAAGGATATGGACTGTATCAGGTAGACTGGGAAGGCTATGGACTGTATCAGGTAGACTGGGAAGGCTATGGACTGTATCAGGTAGACTGGGAAGGATATGGTCTGTATAGACTGGGATGGCTATGAACTGTTTCAGGTAGACAGGGAAGGCTTTGGACTGTATCAGGTAGACTGGGAAGGATATGGTCTGTATCAGGTAGACTGGGTAGGCTATGGACTGTTTCAGGTAGACAGGGAAGGCTGTGGACTGTATCAGGTAGACAGGGAAGGCTGTGGACTGTATCAGGTAGACTGGGAAGGCTGTGGACTGTATCAGGTAGACAGAGAAGGCTGTGGACTGTATCAGGTAGACTGGGAAGGCTGTGGACTGTATCAGGTAGACAGGGAAGGCTATGGACTGTTTCAGGTAGACAGGGAAGGCTGTGGACTGTATCAGGTAGACTGGGAAGGCTATGGACTGTGTCAGGTAGACAGGGAAGGTAATGGACTGTATCAGGTAGACAGGGAAGGCTGTGGACTGTATCAGGTAGACCGGGAAGGCTGTGGACTGTATCAGGTAGACAGGGAAGGCTATGGACTGTGTCAGCTAATGTGCACAACAGGTATAATCCATAAAAGAGACCCCTACATTTTGGCCATGGATATAATCTGGAAGGAATTTGGGGAAATGTGTCACTTGTAAGCTACAGCCCCCAGAAACAAACAGAGAGCAGACGAAGCCAAAAAGCTGGCTAACTTCTTTGCAGATCAATTTTGCAGG
>NC_143024.1:87094482-87161982 GCF_057628025.1 Oncorhynchus mykiss | reverse complement strand
CGGCCGACCGGTCAGGCACTTATTGTGAGTGGCTTTGCATAAGACTGAACTAAAATGTAAATGCAGAAGGAATACTTGATATCTGGCCACTGGTGGAGTGTGTCCATAATGTATATTCATTATAGATGAGGAGGCACTTAACAACCAAACATGAAAAATGACTGGACTTGGAAAGTTCCCCTGTCGAAAACAACACTCAGATAAGGACACACGCACACGTACAGGCACGTACTGACACGCAAACACACACACACACACACACACACACACACACCGGGAAATCAAGACTAATTGGCCAGCGCCACTCCTTGCCATTGGCAGACAGTGATAAACAGTATTGTGTTCTCTTAATGTTACTAAATGTTGACTAAATGTTCACTAACAGGATTTAGAGTTACATTAGGGAAACATCGATTGCAGACGGATATGAGATGTTTTTTTTCATAGAGATCAGTTCCGTGGTTTCAGACTGTTTGTAGCCAGAGGATAGCTGGTGTGTGTGGGGCACTCATCAATCCCTATTGATCGTCCGGAGCAGGAAATCAAAGTGAAACAGAAGCATCTCTGATTGCTGTGAAACTGTCTGTCTAGCTGTTCTCACCACTTAAAGCCTCTCTTTCTCATTCTTTTGTTTCTCTGTGTTTCATAATTTGTCTTCAATTCATTGAATGTGCATTCGGTAAGTATTGAGACCCCACATTTTGTTGCGTTACAGCCTTATTCTAAAATGGATTATGTTAAAACATTTCCTCATCAATCCACACACAATACCCCATAATGACAAAGTGGAAACAGGTTTGTAGAAATGTTTGCAAATGTATTAAAAAAAAAAAAATAGAAATACCTTACATAAGTATTCAAACCCTTTGCTATGAGACTCAAAATTGAGCTCAGGTAGATCCTATTTCCTTTAATCATCCTTGAGATGTTTCTACAACTTGATTGGAGTCCACCTGTGGTAAATTCAATTGATTGGACATGATTTGGAAAGGCACACACCTGTCTATATAAAGGTTCACACAGTTGACAGTGCATGTCAGAGCAAAAACCAAGCCATGAGGTCGACGGAATTGTCAGTAGAGCTCAGAGACAGGATTGTGTTGAGGCACAGATCTGGGGAAGGGTACCAAAAAAGTTTTGCAGCATTGAAGGTTCCCAAGAACACAGTGGCCTCCATCATTCTTAGATGGAAGAAGTTTGGAACCACCAAGATTCTTCCTAGATCTGTCTGCCATGCCAAACTGAGCAATCGGGGAAGAAGGGCCTTGGTCAGGGAGGTGACCAAGAACCCAATGGTCACTCTGACAGAGCTCCAGAGTTCCTCTGTGAAGATGGGAGAACCATTGAAAAAGGACAACCATCTCTGCAGCACTCTACCAATCAGGCCTTTATGGTACAGTAGTCAGACAGAAGCCACTCCTCAGGAAAAGGCACATGACAGCCAGCTTGGAGTTTGCCAAAAGGACTGTCAAACATTGAGAAGAAATATTCTATGGTCTGATGAAACCAAGATTGAACTCTTCGGCCTAAATGCCAAGCGTCACGTATGGAGGAAATCTAGCATCATCCCTATGGTGAAGCATGGTGGTGGCAGCATCATGCTGTGGGGATGTTTTTCAGTAGCAGGGATTTGGAGACTAGTCAGGATCGAGGAAAAGATGAATGGAGCAAATTACAGAGAGATCCTTGACAAAAACCTGCTCCAGAATACTCAGGAATTCAGACTGGGGCGAGGGTTCACCGTCCAACAGAACAACGACCATAAGCACACAGCTAAGACAACGCAGGAGTGACTTCGGGACGGTGAATGTCTCTGAATGTCCTTGAGTGGCCCAGCCAGAGAGCGGACTTGAACCCGATCAAACATTTCTGGTGAGACCTGAAAATAGCCGTGCAGGGACGCTCCCCATCCAACCTGACAGATCTTGAGAGGATCTGCAGAGAAGAATGGGAGAAACTCCCCAAATAAAGGTGTGCCGAGCTTGTAGCGTCATTCCCAAGAAGACTAGAGGCTGTAATCACTGCCAAAGGGTCTGAATACTTATGTAAATGTGATATTTCCATTGGGGGGGTGGGGGGATTTGCAAACATTATGCTTTGTCATTATGGGGTATCGTGTGTAGATTGATGAGAAAAAAACTATTTAATCCATTTTAGAATAAGGCTGTAACGTAGCAAAATATGGTAAAAGTCAGGGGGTCTGAATGCTTTCTGAATGCAATGTTTATACAAGAGTATGTGGACACCCCTTCAAATTAGTGGACTTGGCTATTTAAGCCACACACATTGCTGACAGGTGTCCAACATCGAGCACACAGCCATTCAATCTCCATAGACACACATCATCAGTAGCATGGCCTTACTGAAGAGCACAGCGACTTTGAACATGGCACCGTCATAGGATGCCACCTTTCCAACAAGTCAGTTCTTTAAATGTCTGCCCTGCTAGAGCTGCCCCGGTCAACTGTAAGTGCTGTTATTGTGAAGTGGAAATGTCTTGGAGCAACAATGGCTCAGCCGCGAAGTGGTAGGCCACACAAGCTCACAGAACTTGACCGCTGAGTGCTACAGCGCAGTGCTACAGTGCTACAGCACTCACTATTGAGTTGCAAACTGCCTCTGGAAACAAGAACTGTTCGTCGGGAGCTTCATGAAATGGGTTTCCATGGCCAAGCAGCCGCACACAAGCCTAAGAACACCATCTGCGATGCCAAGCGTTGGCTGGAGTGGTGTAAACCTCGCCACCATTGGACTCTAGAGCAGTGGAAACGCATTCTCTGGAGTGATGAATCACGCTTCGCCATCTGGCAGTTCAATCGACAAATCTGGGTTTGGTGGATGCCACGACGACACTACCTGCCCCGATGCATAGTGCCAACGATTGGTGGAGGAGGAATAATGGTCTGGGGCTGTTTTTCATGGTTCGGTCAAGGCCCCTTAGTTATTGTGAAGGGAACTCTTAAGGCTACAGCATACAGATCATTCTGTGCTTCCAAATTTTAGAGCGTTGGACTAGTAACCGAAAGGTTGCAAGATTGAATCCCCGAGCTGACAAGTTAAAAATCTGTCGTTCTGCCCCTGAACAAGGCAGTTAACCCACTGTTCCTAGGCCGTCATTGAAAACAAGAATTTCTTCATAACTGATTTGCCTAGTTAAATGAAGGTAAAATAAAAATTATCAATTTAAAGACAGATTGGCACATGGTCCAATGTCCCAAAAAGGAGACTAAAAGAGCCAAAGTAATGTTCATTACAAAAGCTTGATACTACTCAGAACCAGAGCCACATGAGTACTGCAACCTATGTATCTATCCAGTCATTCTTTATTGAAGCCACAACAATGTAATCAGAATTAATTAGAAGGAGATAATGATCGATACCCTAGATGAAGCTAATTCAATATCTGGATCTTGAAGCCAGTTTAACTTCTGATTTTCATTCTTCCACTCTAATGAAGGACTGATTTAGACCTGGGACACCAAGTCGGTACAATTAATGATCCGATAAAACAGCAGTACTCCAGACCAGACTTCCAGGATCGGATTTGAATACCCCTGCCCTAGACCCAAGACCGGATTTGGGAAACCAATGTGTTTTTTTTTGTAGTGGAAAACTTCCTGCAATTTGTCATACTATTCTACACATTGTGTAGATTCAAAGCTAATTTCCTATTCTTCCCTTCTTCTGATCTGGAGAGCTACTGGGTGTATAGGCTTTGGTTTCAACACTACTCTCACTAGCTAATCAAGGTCCTGATGAGCAGCTGATTAAAATAGCAGATTCAGATGTCTGTTAAAGCAGTGCTGGAGCGAAAGTGTGCGGAAGAAGGAGGGTTGGCCCGTCCTGGTTCAGACAGTCAGGTTGCAGAGGAGACTGGAACAATGGGGGGTCTCTCTCTTGTTTTCTCCTCTCCATCGCTCTGTCTCTCTCCCACCCCTCTCTCTCGCTCTCTGTCTAGCTCTCTCTGCCGCTCTCTCTTGCTCTCTCTCCTCTCCATCTCTCTGCCTCTCTCCCACCCCTCTCTCTCGCTCTCTGTCTAGCTCTCTCTGCCTCTCTCTCTTGCTCTCTCTCCTCTCCATCTCTCTGCCTCTCTCCCACCCCTCTCTCTCGCTCTCTGTCTAGCTCTCTCTGCCTCTCTCACCCCTCTCTCACACACACACACACACACACACTGCCTCTCAATATTACAACTATGTTTTTCCCCTAACAGTAACAAGGGCTCCCGAGTGGAGCAGCGGTCTAAGGCACTGCAGCTCAGTGCAAGAGGTGTCACTACAGCCCCTTGTTCAAATCCAGGCTGTATCACATCCGGCCGTGATTGGGAGTCCCATAGGGTGGCGCACAATTGTCACAGCATCGTTTGGTTGGGGTAGGCCGTCATTGTAAATAAAAATGTATTCTTTACTGGCTTGCCTAGTAAAATAAAAAATGACAGACGGTATATGATTTGTTCCAATGTTAAATCAACACTATATTAAAACTACAGGGACAGGTGTGGGAATGACGCAACTTGTCCACACCTCGGCTGTGAAGGAAGTGTAACCAACGTACCAATACTATTTATGCATCAGACAACCGTAATGAACACCATCTGTATATTCCTCTACTGCTAATTAGCATAGCCTGTGTGTGTGTGTGTGTGTGTGTGTGTGTGTGTCTACCGTAGACATTGTGAGTCTAACGTTCCACATCATCTGGAACCATTAAGCATGAATTAACACACACACTCACACACCACACACACCACACACACAGCCATAAAAGCCTTTGAAGAGCCTTCAAAGAGGAAGCCCTTCATTTTATGGCAATTAATGGGTTATCATTAGCCTCTCACACTAGGCTAGCCAGCAGAGAGGACACTACACACTAGACTAGCCAGCAGAGAGGTCACGACATATCGTAAGCTCTTCTCAACCCACACCTCACTTCTCCAGCCAATAGACCAATCGCCCATCATTCAGCTCCAGCACTGCCCTACTATTCTTAATCGATCCGAATTGAAATAATATCATAAAGTGGTATTGACTGCATAGTTAAATTGAACAGTCCCCAACCCAGCTCTACTAAGAGCTCATAGTCCTACTTCCTGGATGGGTTAGCCTGGTTGTGACCTTATACTCCACAGGGAGGAAATAGAAATAAGTAAGTCTGTCCTATTCCCCATCGTACAGCCCTGTTAACACTATATCCCCCCTCCACCTCTCCAGGAATGATTCAAACTACCACGGCCCAGGAGGGACACACAGCACTAAGGAAACCACCACAGCCCAGGAGGGACACACAGCACTAAGGAAACCACCACAGCCCAGGAGGGACACAGAGCACTAAGGAAACCACCACAGCCCAGGAGGAACACACAGCATTAAGGGAAAACACAGAAGACAGCATCCTCTCCTTAATGAGGAGACGGAGAGATAAATGAGGAGGAGAGGTGTTAGGAGAGATAAAACAGAGATGTGAGTGTGTGTGTGTGGTATGTCTTACCTTCGCAGGACAGGCCGTGGGAGGTGACGCCAGAGAGGCTGTCCCTACAGACGTTACAGAAGGTGGGCCGTGCGTGGGAGCAGGCATACCAGTTGTGCATCCCTGAGAAATGTTCCACATTAAACTGTGCTGTCTGACAAACGAGAGGTTAAATCAGGTTGGCAACACATAGGATAGACAGTCAGGTACTTTACTTCAAACATTAGGTTCCGTTTTGCTCACATTAAGAAACACACACTGACCAAGGTAATATAAATAGATATATAGATAAAGTAATCGTAACATTCCGAATAGACGAATTGGCACAAATGACCCGACCATTTTTATGAGAAGGTGTGGCACAGATAACCGTCACTTTAAATAGATGGAAAGGTACATTATCCAATAATAATGTACACATAAGGTACATTATCCAAAGGCGATTCCACATCTAGTAAACATTGATTGCATGTTCACATTGTTTACTTAAACGGAGACACAGGTAAAGAAAACCTATATAAATTGTTAACATAAATTGCATTGCAGCGTTCACTATACAATGTTTTTGGACAGCTCAGTGGTGTTTTAGGTGAGCAACATAGAACCTATATACACACACATTTTACACAAGCATTTGAAGAGATTACTTGACATTTTCTCACTTCTTTATAGAAGACTTTTACAACGTATAGGAGACAGATTTGACCATAAATCATATCATACCACACACACGCACACGCACACACACACCTACGCACGCACACACACACACACACGCACACATGCACACATGCACACACACATACGCACGCACACACACGCACCTACGCACGCGCACACACACACACACACACACACACGCACACACACACGCACACGCACACACGCAAACACACACACACGCACACGCACACCATCTATCCATCCCTATTAGAATGGGAACCTATGGTTCCAACATCTGAGTATAGTTTCCTGAACCTCTAGTTCTATCAATTCTATACTCTGTAGCTCAGCGGTGCATTGCAGGGGAGAGGAAAGAGGGCAGAGATGGAAACAATCTTATATCATCTGTCTTTCCCAAATGAAAGGCATTGATATGCAACGCTGGCACTGTACAATATACACTGTATCTGCCTGGAGACAAACGCTGCAGTCAACCAATATCAACAGTTATGTCTGTTTCTGGTCGCGGCAAAACACAACAAACGGCAATACTGTTAAAAACATCCTGAGAAGATAATACAGGGATTATTATCATTCAGCATGAATATCTAACAGCCACTCTTATCTTCCTGTTGTAAAAAGATCATTGGGTTCGTTATAGAGTGATGTGAGGGACTATTTAGTGCCGAGCTCTGTTTCCTGGTGAGTTCTAAGACACCCAGAGAGTAAGACAGACACTAGCAGTTAAAAACCTGTAAAACCTTTCCGTTTAGACAACACCGCCTGGTGTTATGTTTGTGTGTGTGTGTGTGTGTGTGTGTGTGTGTGTGTGTGTGTGTGTGTGTGTGTGTGTGTGTGTGTGTGTGTGTGCGTGCGTGCATGTGTGACTGTGGGACTTCTCTGAGTGTGACACTGTGTGTGTGTATGCATGTGTGTATGTCTCCTGTGAGCTGGGCTTCCACGACCACCCTAAATGGGTGAAATAGATGTTCCAGTCCACTGCACGCTACAGAGCATGCAACCCACTGCTCACACTACACTACCCTGCTACTCACACTACACTACCCTGCTACTCACACTACACTACCCTGCTACTCACACTACACTACCCTGCTACTCACACTACACTACCCTGCTACTCACACTACACTACCCTGATACTCACACTACACTATCCTGCTACTCACACTACCCCCTGCTACTCACACTACATTACCCTGCTACTCACACTACACTACCCTGATACTCACACTACACTACCCTGCTACTCACACTACACTACCCTGATACTCACACTACACTATCCTGATACTCACACTACACTATCCTGCTACTCACACTACACTACCCTGATACTCACACTACACTACCCTGCTACTCACACTACACTACCCTGCTACTCACACTACACTACCCTGCTACTCACACTACACTACCCTGATACTCACACTACACTACCCTGCTACTCACACTACACTACCCTGATACTCACACTACACTACCCTGCTACTCACACTACACTACCCTACTGCTCACACTACACTACCCTGCTACTCACACTACACTACCCTGCTACTCACACTACACTACCCTACTGCTCACACTACACTACCCTGCTACCGACACTACACTACCCTGCTGCTCACACTACACTACCCTGCTACCGACACTACACTACCCTGCTGCTCACACTACACTACCCTGCTACTCACACTACACTACCCTGCTACTCACACTACACTACCCTGCTGCTCACACTACACTACCCTGCTACCGACACTTCACTACCCTGATACTCACACTACCCCCTGCTACTCACACTACACTACCCTGCTACTCACACTACACTACCCTGATACTCACACTACACTACCCTGCTACTCACACTACACTACCCTGATACTCACACTACACTACCCTGCTACTCACACTACACTACCCTACTGCTCACACTACACTACCCTGCTACTCACACTACACTACCCTGCTACTCACACTACACTACCCTACTGCTCACACTACACTACCCTGCTACCGACACTACACTACCCTGCTGCTCACACTACACTACCCTGCTACCGACACTACACTACCCTGCTGCTCACACTACACTACCCTGCTACTCACACTACACTACCCTGCTACTCACACTACACTACCCTGCTGCTCACACTACACTACCCTGCTACCGACACTACACTACCCTGCTGCTCACACACCTTCATCAGAAACAACAGAAACAGAAATATCTGCACTCTTAACTGACATAGTAAGACAATGATCAGATCAAAGATCTATTGTTTTCTGCAACACAATGCATACCACCTCTCTCCTTCCCCCTCTCTCCATGCCTTGTCTCTCCATACCACCTGTCCCCTTCTCCGTCTTCTCTCCTTCCCCCTCTCTCCATGCCTTGTCTCTCCATACCACCTGCCTCATTCTCCCTCTTCTCTCCTTCCCCCTCTCTCCATGCCTTGTCTCTCCATACCACCTGTCTCATTCTCCCTCTTCTCTCCTTCCCCCTCTCTCCATGCCTTGTCTCTCCATACCACCTGTCTCATTCTCCCTCTTTTCTCCTTCCCCCTCTCTCCATGCCTCGTCTCTCCATACCACCTGTCTCATTCTCCCTCTTCTCTCCTTCCCCCTCTCTCCATGCCTCTTCTCTCCTTCCCCCTCTCTCCATGCCCCCTGTCTCCATGTCTCCTCTCTCATTCTCTGCCTCTTTCTCTCTCACTCTCAAAAGCTCACACAGGCAGTGGATCTGTTGCTATAGAGAACAGCGAATGGATCTGTTGCTTTAGAGAACAGAGAATGGATCTGGTCTTACCTCGTAATGCTCTCGGGACTGAACGGACTTCAGCGAGCTGATCCAGTCCTCCATCTCTTTCCTGTTTTCTGCGCAGAGGATGAGCCTGCGGAACGGAGTGATCACCTGGATTGATAGAGAGACAGAGAGGGAAAATTAGTGTACTGTCCTCTCCTCTGCCTGCTCTGCCTCTGAGCCGATGGGAGATCTGCTCTCCGCCTTTAAAAGAGAACGAGCCCCCTCCCTCCCTCGCTCTCTTTCTCAGACCTCTCAAATATTTCCTCACTCTCTCCCTCATCACTTATTCACCCTCCCCTACCCACCCCTCTTCTCTCTCTCTCTCTCTCTCTCTCTGTCTGCCCCCTAACACTCCCTCTGTTTTGAGTATGATGTGAGGTGACAGGCTGAGCCTTGGTAAAGGCTGATAGCCCATCACCCCACTTCCTCCTCCTCTCTTCCTTCGCTCTGTCCCTCTCTCCGCGCTGAGGGAGGAAAGGAGAGCCTCCCAGGGGACACACAGACAGAAAGAGACAACCCTTTAGACACACCGACAGAAAGACATAACAGACAGAAAGACATGAGACAGAAAGACATGAGATAGAAAGACATAACAGACAGAAAGACATGAGACAGAAAGACATGAGACAGAAAGAAATGAGACAGAAAGACATGAGACAGAAAGACATGAGACAGAAAGACATGAGACAGAAAGACATAACAGACAGAAAGACATGAGACAGAAAGACATGAGACAGAAAGACATGAGACAGAAAGACATAACAGACAGAAAGACATGAGACAGAAAGACATGAGACAGAAAGACATGAGACAGAAAGACATGAGACAAAAAGACATGAGAAAGAAAGACATGAGACAGAAAGACATGAGACAGAAAGACAAAACAGACAGAAATACATGAGAAAGAAAGACATGAGACAGAAAGACATGAGACAGAAAGACAAAACAGACAGAAATACATGAGACAGAAAGACATGAGACAGAAAGACATGAGACAGAAAGACAAAACAGACAGAAATACATGAGAAAGAAAGACATGAGACAGAAACACATGAGACAGAAAGACAAAACAGACAGAAAGACATGAGACAGAAAGACATGAGACAGAAAGACATGAGACAGAAAGACAAAACAGACAGAAAGACATGAGACAGAAAGACATGAGACAGAAAGACATTAGACAGAAAGACAAAACAGACAGAAAGACATGAGACAGAAATACATGAGACAGAAAGACATGAGACAGAAAGACATGAGACAGAAAGACAAAACAGACAGAAAGACATGAGACAGAAATACATGAGACAGAAAGATATGAGACAGAAATGCATGACAGACAGAAAGACATGAGACAGAAAGACATGAGACAGAAAGACAAAACAGACAGAAAGACATGAGACAGAAAGACATGAGACAGAAAGATATGAAACAGAAAGACATGAGACAGAAAGACAAAACAGACAGAAAGACAAAACAGACAGAAATACATAACAGACAGAAAGACATGAGACAGAAAGACATGAGACAGAAAGACATGAGACAGAACGACATGAGACAGAAAGATATGAGACAAAGACATAACAGACAGAAAGACATAGCAGACAGAACGACATGAGACAGAAAGACATGAGACAAAGACATAACAGACAGAAAGACATAACAGACAGAAAGACATGAGACAAAGACATAACAGACACAAAGACATGAGACAGAAAGACATGACAGACAGAAAGAGACAAAACCCTTTCAGCATTCATCACTTCTTCTTCATTCTGGATTATCTCTCCTTACTCTTCTTGTCTTACCTTCCTTTCATGTTTACCCCTCTGCCTTCTTTCTTTCTCTCTCTCTCTTTTCTCCTCTCTTCATATTTCCCTACCCTCTCCTCCTCTCTTCATCCTTCACCACCCCCCTCCCCTTCTCCTCCCTCTGTTGTTTTCTCAGGTAGTTAGAGTGGGTGTTAACATGGCTGACATTGATTCAGCATGGGGACACTCAAGGCTGTGGGTACACACAGCAACACACAGGAACACCTTCTAACAAAGCACACACACCAATTTAAATCCATTTTTCACACCCCTCCCTCCCTGTGCTTCTCATCGCTCCCTCCCTGTTCCACCCCTCCCTCCCTGTGCTTCTCATCGCTCCCTCCCTGATCCACCCCTCCTTCCCTGTGCTTCTCATCGCTCCCTCCCTGTTCCACCCCTCCCTCCCTGTGCTTCTCATCGCTCCGTCCCTGTTCCACCCCTCCTTCCCTGTGCTTCTCATCGCTCCCTCCCTGTTCCACCCCTCCTTCCCTGTGCTTCTCATCACTCCCTCCCTGTTCCACCCCTCCTTCCCTGTGCTTCTCATCACTCCATCCCTGTCCCACCACTCCTTCCCTGTGCTTCTCATCGCTCCCTCCCTGTTCTACCAATCCCTCCTTCCCAGTGCTTCTCATCGCTCCCTCCCTGTTCCACCCCTCCTTCCATGTGCTTCTCATCGCTCCCTCCCTGTTCCACCCCTCCTTCCCTGTGCTTCTCATCGCTACATCCCTGTCCCACCACTCCTTCCCTGTGCTTCTCATCACTCCCTCCCTGTTCTACCAATCCCTCCTTCCCTGTGCTTCTCATCACTCCCTCCCTGTTCCACCCCTCCCTCCCTGTGCTTCTCATCACTCCCTCCCTGTTCCAACCCTCCCTTCCATCTCAGCAGCTGTGTACAGGTCTGTCTGCCCTGTGGACCAGCAGCACATGAGGCTCTGAGCCTATTACCCGCTGTGGAAACATAGCCATTAGCTCACAGACAGCAGCCAGATACACACACGGCAGTGTGTGTGTGTGTGTGTGTGTGTGTGTGTGTGTGTGTGTGTGTGTGTGTGTGTGTGTGTGTGTGTGTGTGTGTGTGTGTGTGTGTGTGTGTGTGTGTGTGAATGCAGCATACGACACACACTCATATCACTGTATGAAGCAGATAAACCCCATCTGTTCAAACACAGTCTCCCACACACTATTGTACTGGTGCTGAATTTTCTGTATGAAGTCTACAGTAGCACCATTATCATATAATAAAGACTACCACTGATGCCGTTTGTCAGCCATATTGTCTTCTCCATTAGGATACATGGACAGATGCAGCTTCACTGGTTCAGTGCAGATGAAATCTCTTTTTGATGTGTTGTGACCAACGTGTTGTCGTAGATTTTGGGAGGGGTTTCGTATCATTTGATTTACACAACATGCCTACCACTTTGAAGATGCAAAATATTTGTTATTGTGAAACAAACAAGAAATAAGAACTTGAGCGTGCATAACTATTCGTCTCCTCCAAGTCAATACTTTGTAGAGCCCTCTTTTGCAGATATTACAGTTGCAAGTCTCTTGGGGTATGTCTCTATAAGCTTGGCACATCTAGCCACTGGGATTTTGCCCATTCTTCAATGCAAAACTGCTCCAGCTCCTTCAAGTTGGATGGGTTCCACTGGTGTACAGCAATCTTTAAGTCATACCACAGATTCTCAATTGGATTGAGGTCTGGGCTTTGACTAGGCCATTCCGAGACATTTAATGTTTCCCCTTAAACCACTTGAGTGTTGCTTTAGCAGTATGCTTAGGGTGATTGTCCAGCTGGAAGGTGATCCTCCATCCCAGTCTCAAATTTCTGGAAGACTGAAACAGGTTTCCCTCAAGAATTTCCCTGTATTTAGCGCCATCCATCATTCCTTCAATTCTGACCAGTTTCCCAGTCCCTGCCGATGAAAAGCATCCCCACAGCATGATGCTGCCACCACCATGTTTCACCGTGGGGATGGTGTTCTCGGGGTGATGAGACGTCTTGGGTTTGCACCAGATATGGCGTTTTCCTTGATGGCCAAAAAGCTCAATTTTAGTCTCATCTGACCAGAGTACCTTCTTCCATATGTTTGGGGAGTCTTCCACATGTCTTTTGGCGAAAACCAAACATGATTACTTATTTTTTTCTGGCCACTCTTCTGTAAATCCCAGCTCTGTGGAGTGTACAGCTTAAAGTGGTCCTATGGACAGATAATCCAATCTCCTTTTTGGAGCATTGCAACTCCTTCAGGGTTATGGTTTGGTCTCTTTGTTTATCTCTCTGATTAATGCCCCCCTTGCCTGGTCTGTGAGTTTTTGTGGGAGGCCCTCTCTTGGCAGGTTTGTTGTGATGTCATATTCTTTCAGTTGTTTTGATAATGGATTTAATGGTGCTCCGTGGGATATTCCAAGTTTCTAATATATTCTTATAACCCAACCCTGATCTGTACTTCTCCACAACTTTGTCCCTGACCGGTTTGGAGAGCTCCTTGGTCTTCATAGTGCCGCTTGCTTGGTGGTCCCCCTTGCTTAGTGGTGTTGCAGACTCTGGGGCCTTTCAGAACAGGTGTATATATACTGAGATCATGTGACAGATCGCGTGACACTTAGATTACACACAGGTGGACTTTATTTAACTAATTATGTGACTTCTGGATGTAATTGGTTGCACCAGATCTTATTTAGGGGCTTCATAGCAAAGGGGGTGATTACATATGGACGCACGACTTTTCCGCTTTTTATTTTGTATAATCTTTTGAAACAAGTCATTTTTTAAATTTCACTTCACCAATTTGGAATATTTTGGTATGTCCATTACATGATAATGAAAATCAATTTAAATAACAGTAATGCAACAAAATAGGAAAAATGCCAAGGGAGGTGAATACTTTTGCAAGGCACTGTACAGAGGCCCTCTGCATGTCTGATAGATAAAACACACCTGCGCACATCATAACGTCATTGCCCACTCTCTCTCTCTCTCTCTCTGTGTGTGTGTGTGTGTGTGTCACGCCCTGACCTAGAGATCCTTTTTATGTCTCTATTTGGTTTGGTCAGGGTGTAATTTTGGGGTGGGTATTCTATGTTATACTATTTGTATTTCTATGTTTTGGCCGGGTAGGGTTCTGAATCAGGGACAGCTGTCTATCGTTGTCTCTGATTGAGAACCATACTTAGGCAGCCCTTTTCCCACCTGTCTTTGTGGGAAGTTGACTTTGTTTATGGCACATAGCCTTTAGCTTCACGGTTTGTTTTGTAGTGTTTATTGTTTTGTTCGGAATAATCAGATAATTTTTATCTGATTCTGGCCCAAACAAAAAGGAGACACCCATCCATTTCCCCTCCTCTGCCCCCTCACCCTCTACCACCCATACCACCTTCTACCTCGCCCTGCTCCATGTCTCCATGTCTAAGGCTGCGTTTACACAGGCAGCCCAATTCTAACCTTTTTTCCCCCACTTGGTCTTTTGACCAATCAGATCAGTTCCTTTTCCAACAATTAGGAAATATATACGAATTTGGCAGCCTGTGTGAACACAGTCGAATAGCTAATCATATTAGTATCCATCCTCTCCCTCGCTATGAAACTCAAGACAACTCCCAAACCATCCAAAGGAAAAAAACATTTAAAATGCACCACAACAACACAGCACAAGCCAGCCTCAGAGCAGGATGGCCAGCCTCAGAGCAGGATGGCCAGCCCCAGAGCAGGATAGCCAGCACCCAATACCTCTGAAACTGAGTAGTGTATTATACATTATACAATAATGTACAGTATTATCCATGATCATACAATATTATTTGTTTCATGTTTATTTGTCAGGGACGATGTACACATGTTATACATTCTACCTTATATAGATGGACAACTAATTTTCCTCTCCAGTCCCCATAACAGTGTACATATTATTATTCATTATATTAGCCTAAGTGATTACTAAAGCTGGCAGTAGAGGGTTATAGTCTCAATGTTTATTCAGTAACTGTATTCCCTTGCTACGTCCTTCCCGCTCGAGTCGAACCCCTTAGCTACAAATCACCTTGCTAAGGCTACAGTGACCTGATGCTGCAGGGTTACATGGTGTGTGTGTGTGTGTGTGTGTGTGTGTGTGTGTGTGTGTGTGTGTGTGTGTGTGTGTGTGTGTGTGTGTGTGTGTGTGTGTGTGTGTGTGTGTGTGTGTGTGTGTGTGCGTGCGTGCGTGCGTGCGTGCGTGCGGCTTCTGTCATCCATGATCCTACAGCGAGAACAACACTCCTCCGTATCAGACAGATGCAGCTACGGTAGCACCGGCCTGAGGCTGCACGGGGAAACTCAATGTTCTGGACTCTGCTGACCACTCTGTCTCCCATTCCATGTAACAGAATGCTGCCATGGGCGATGACATCCTCCCCTTTAATGTTAAATCGAGGTTACAGGTTCTACCAACAAAATATAATCTAACAATTTGGTACCTGGCATACCATGACACATTTTGTATTTTACATTAGTCAAATATAACATGTCTGTTACACATGTTGTGAAAGATTGCTGTTCATACAATGACATGTACTTACTGCCTTTTCGACCTGCTAGCTAGCCAGCAACATACCACCCTGCATCCCACTGCTGGCTTGCCTTTGAAGCTAAGCAGGGTTGATCCTGGTCAGTCCCTGAATGGGTGATCAGACACTGCTGGCTAATGGTGTTGAAAGGCCAGTAAGAGGCATTCTTTCCTGGCTAAATTTCCAATCTGGTCAACTAATCATCCCTAGCTTCCAATTGGCTCATTCATCCCTCCTCTCCTGTAACTATTCACCAGGTTATTGCTGTGAATGTGTTCTCAGTTTAACTTACCTGGTTAAAGGTAAGGTGAGACAGGTAGTCTCACAAACCACAAACAGTATTGAGGAATTTGGTTTGATGATGATGAATTTTCCTGTGTACCAAATACACTAGAGGGAGGTGTTCATTTGACTGTTACATGGAGCTGACAAGCTTCTCAAACACTGGCTGCTTGGACAGCTTCGGATATAAACTCAGCAAAAAAAGAACCGTCCCTTTTTCAGGACCCTGTCTTTCAAAGATAATTCGTAAAAATCCAAATAACTTCACAGATCCTCATTGTAAAGGGTTTAAAACCTTTCCCATGCTTGTTCAATGAACCATAAACAATTAATGAATATACATACACCTGTGGAACGGTCATTAAGACACTAACAGCTTAGAGGCCTTTCTACTCACTCTGAAAAACAACAAAAGAAAGATGCTCAGGGTCCCTGCTCATCTGTGTGAATGTGCTTTAGGCATGCTGCAAGGAGGCATGAGGAATGCAGATGTGGCCAGGTCAATAAATTGCAACGTCTGTACTGTGACAGACCTAAGACAGAGCTGCAGGGAGACAGGACGGACAGCTGATCGTCCTCGCATTGGCAGACCACGTGTAACAACACCTGCACAGGATCGGTACATCCGAACATCAAACCTGTGGGACAGGTACAGGATGACAACAACAACTGCCAGTTGTTATACCAGGAAGGGTTATACCAGGAAGGCCTGTTTGTCACGACTTCCAACGAAGGTGGCTCCTCTCCCTGTTCGGGCGGCGCTCGGTGGTCGTCGTCGCCGGCCTACTAGAAGGTGGCTCCTCTCCCTGTTCGGGCGGCGCTCGGTGGTTGTCGTCGCCGGCCTACTAGAAGGTGGCTCCTCTCCCTGTTCGGGCGGTGCTCGGTGGTCGTCGTCGCCGGCCTACTAGAAGGTTGCTCCTCTCCCTGTTCGGGCGGTGCTCGGTGGTTGTCGTCGCCGGTCTACTAGAAGGTGGCTCCTCTCCCTGTTCGGGCGGTGCTTGGTGGTAGTCGTCGCCGGCCTACTAGAAGGTGGCTCCTCTCCCTGTTCGGGCGGTGCTCGGTGGTAGTCGTCGCCGGCCTACTAGAAGGTGGCTCCTCTCCCTGTTCGGGCGGTGCTCGGCGGTCGTCGTCGCCGGCCTACTAGAAGGTGGCTCCTCTCCCTGTTCGGGCGGTGCTCGGTGGTAGTCGTCGCCGGCCTACTAGAAGGTGGCTCCTCTCCCTGTTCGGGCGGTGCTCGGTGGTCGTCGTCGCCGGCCTACTAGAAGGTGGCTCCTCTCCCTGTTCGGGGCGGTGCCCGGCGGTCGTCGTCGCCGGTCTACCGATCCCTTTTCCTTTTCTTTTGGTTAAGTCTGTTTTGTGTCTCATCTGGTTTCACTTTGGTTAATTAGGGGGGGATTTAATTTGACACTTCCTTTGGGGTTTTGTGCGGGATTATTTTCGTTGAACTGTCAGTGAGGTTGGGGTGCGTTTTATTTTGCTCTTGTTCTTTGGAACTCGGTTCTCCTGCGCCTGACTCCGCACGCACATCTCATTGGGAAGATCTGACACTATTGAAGGCAGGTCCTCACCAAAAATCACCGGCAACAATGTTTCCTATGGGCACAAACCCACCGTTGCTGGACCAGACAAGACTGGTAAAAAGTGCTCTTCACTGACAAGTCGCGGTTTTGTCTCACCAGGAGTGATGGTCGGATTTACGTTTATAATCCAAGGAATAAGCGATACACCGAGGCCTGTACTCTGAAGTGGGATCGATTTGGAGATGGAGGGTCCGTCATGCTCTGGGGCGGCGTGTCACAGCATCATCGGACTGAGCTTGTTGTCATTGCTGGCAATATCAACGCTGTGTGTTACAGGGAAGACATCCGCTTCCCTCATGTGATACCCTTCCTGCAGGCTCATCCGGACATGACCCTCCAGCATGACAATACCACCAGCCATACTGCTCGTTCTGTGCGTGATTTCCTGCAAGACAAGAATGTCAGTGTTCTGCCATGGCCAGTGAAGAGCACGGATCTCAATCCCATTGAGCACGCCTGGGACCTGTTGGATCGGGGGGTGAGGGCTAGGGCCATTCCCCCCAGAAATGTCTGGGAACTTGCAAGTGCCTTGGTGGAAGAGTGGGGTAACATCTCACTGCAAGAACTGGCAAATCTGGTGCAGTCCATGAGGAGGAGATGCACTGCAGTACTTAATGCAGCTGGTGGCCACACCATATACTGACTGTTACTTTTGATTTTGACCCCCTATTAGTTCAGGGACACATTATTCTATTTCTGTTAGTGACATGTCTGTGGAACTTGTTCAGTTTATCTCAGATGTTGAATCTTGTTTTGTTCATACAAATATTTACACTTGTTAAGTTTGCTGAAAGTCAACGCAGTTGACAGTGAGAGGACGTTTCTTTTTTTGCTGAGTTTAGGTGCAAGTTAGTAGCTCTTGTGACGACCCTCCCCACTCTTTCTGCTGAATTCTTTGCTCTTGTTTTTCTTAATAGGATGTCGGTGGGCGGAGCCAGGAGGGTAGTCAGTGGAATGGGACACACCTGGGCTCGGGTGTGTCCTGGGATAAATACATCTTTCCCCAGTGCATCGAAGAGACTCTCTCCATGTCGTCACACTGTTGTTTTTGGTTGTGGCAATTTGAGGCTTTGTTTTGTGTTAATTTGTTTTGGCACCTCTCAACACCATCTATGAACACATCCACACACTTACACAACTGACTACACACACACACACCCCATTGTACTTGTATATAGTTTACTTTGTTTTATCTCCGTGTTGTCTTCCTCTTTGTTATGGGCCATGAGACGGTTCGTGACAAGTGGGGTCTCATCTGGATCATAAGGTTGATTCCTAGACATTTTGGTGTATGATGGTTTAGTGCTAATTGGGATGCACTTTAGTTGGCATTCACTCCCTTGTCTTAAAAGTGTTAGATATTGTGCCTTCGAGACGTATCTGTGATTTTTGGTTGTCTGGTGATGTCATCAAGCAGGTGCGTTGCCTGGAAAATTGTGGCAGTAGGCCTCATTCTAGTGGTAAGATAACTGGTAAGTGTATTTTGTTTGGGAGAAAATGTGGAGTTCGTGTTAAACTCTGTAGGTGTTTTTTTTTTTGGTACAGCTTTATTGAGTTGACTTTTTTTGGTAGGACCAGGGTTGTTTGCCTTTGTTTGTTTGGTAAACTTGCCACTGCTATTGATAGTTGGTTGTGTGCAACATTGGTTAGTTTCTTGCTCTCCTCGCTGTTGGGACATGGGTCCGAGGAGGTGAGTACAATCGACTGTGTACCTCAGTGGGACATTTGGTAATGTTATTGCCATTTGCTACCCTGAGATACAGCCTTTCTTTTCCCTTGTTAGGCTTACTGATGTGTTCCACTTTAATGTTGCAGTGTGTTTTGACTGGTAAAGCGCAGGAAGCATATTCAGCTCTTGGTGTAGTTGACAGTGTCAGTTATGAGAAGGTTAAAATGGCTGTGTTGTAGGTTTATGATTTATGGTTCCTGAGGCTTACCGCCAACGATTTAGAACTTTAGAAAGGGCTGACCAACAGACTCATGTTGAGTCTGCGTGAGAGTTCTCTTCACAGTTTAATCGCTGGGGTTCCACCTCTGCGGTTATGACTTTCCAGGGGCTATGTGATCTGATTATGCTAGAGCAATTTAAGGGCACAATCTCTGATCGAATAGCAACGTACATTAACGAACGCAAAGTGAAGACTGTCTCTGTCTCTGTGGTTTTGGTGGACGAGTATGTTTTGACTCAAAAAAGTGGCTTTGGAGATCCCTGCAGTGGGCAGAGTGAGTGGGGGCATTTGGAGAGATTTGGGCCTCGCCTACCGAGACACTCTGGTTCACGGGCAGAGCTTCATTGTGTGTGGTAAAGCTGACCTCAGTCAAGAGTGTCACTACTGTCAGGGTACAGATCATAAACGAATGTCCTGTTCTCAGAGCTAAGGGTAAATTCAGTACTTGCTCTAACGTTGAAACCTAAGCCTACAGCGTAAGCAGCGCCTGTCCAACATCACTTCACACCTGTCACACTGTCTCATGCCCAGGTGCATCTGAAAGTCCCAATTAAACCAGATTATTTACCTTTCATTACGGAGGTTTTGTTTCTCTGTTAGGAAGTAACGACCCAGTGCCTGTGATCATTTGTGTTAGTCTGTGTTAGCCTTCTCTGCTGAGACTGATTCTGGGAATAGTGTTCTAATTAGGGGAATTGGTTTGAACTCTCTGTCAGTTCCATTGTATAAACTGATGTTGTATTATGAACTGGTGAAAGGCGAGGTTGTGTTGGGGGTGCATCCATCGTTGCCTATTGAAGGTATCGACGTTATCCTTGGGAATAACTTCGCTGGTGAGCAAGTATGGCCTGTCCTGTCACCATCTCTAGTGGTTTCCACTAAGCCGTCATTTGTAGGGATTCCCAATGAGAACACGCAGCGTTTCCCCAGAGGTGTTCTCTGCATGAGCAGTGACGCGTTCCTTGAGCCGTGGCGACCTGGACCTGCGCCTGCTAACGATGTTACAAAGAAATCTGTCACTACTCTCCATTATCTGTGCCCAACTTCGATATAATCAAGGATCAACGGGCTGACACTCATTAGAAGAGTTGCGTAACCAAATTGTACCTGTGGAACAGTTGGGAGACGTCGTCCATGGTTATTTTCTCCAGGATGTTGTCTTAATGAAAAAGTGGGGGCCTCATAGTTGTTTTGTGGGGGAGGCTATTAATCAGGTTGTTGTGAGTTGGCGTTAACTTTCCACAACGATGTTGCTGGACATCTGGGTGTGAAAACCTACAATCGCATACTGACATTTATTTTGGCCTAGGTTAAAGAGGGATGTTATTAATAGTTTCATCAACCTGTCACACCAGTAAATTAACAGGTCAACTGAATCAAGCTATTAAGCCGTTACCACTTTCCTATTCCCGTAGTCAGGCAGCCTTTTAACTATCTGATTGTTGAATGTGTGCCCTCTGCCTCGCTCTAAGAATGGTAGTAGTTATCTGTTCACTGTGATGTCAGACCACTAGGTTTCCTGCTGCCTATTCTCTCCGGTCTATCACAACTAAGTCTGTGCTAAAAGCTTTTACTCAGTTTCTCGCTGTTTTGAATCCCTAAGGTTAGTCAGAGTGACCAATGATCTAATTTCACCTCTAATCTGTTTGGTTAGGTTCTCCAACAGGTCCATATTAACACAATTTGGCTAGTGCCTATCACGCGCAGAGTCAAGGACCGCTGGGACATTTCCTTCTAACACTTAAGTCTTTGTTGAGAGCTTATTGTTCGGAGATGGATAAGGATTGGGAGGAGGGTTTGCCATGGTTACTGTTAGCCACCAGGGAGGTTTCACAGGAGAGCACAGGTTTCAGTCTAAATTAATTAGTGTTCGGACATAGTGTGTGTGTGTGGGCTTCTAGCGGTGCTCCAGGATGAATGGAAGTCTCCCAAGCCACCCTGTTATCTTGTGTGTGATTTCCGGCGAAGCCTGAATGCCGCTGGCGAGATGGCTAAAGAGAAGCTATGGTCTTCACCGAGGAGGAATATTTGATCGCCGAGCTGAGCCTCGTCACTTTAGTTCAGGTGACCAGGTTCTTGCTGTGCTGCCAATAATTGGTTCTCATTTTCAAGCCAAATTTCAAGGTCCATATACGGTTGTGCGCCAGTGCACTGAGCAAAACGATCTAGTTACCACTCCGGAACGGAGGAAAGCGCACCAACTGTGCCATGTCAATCTGCTACAACCCTATTACGCACGTTCCTCTGGGACCGTAGACCGTATGTCTGCATGGTGAGTAGGACGTCTCTGGTCCCGACGATTGCATACTGCAGGGTAGATTGAAAAATTCATAGTCACTGGATGTTTTGGATAGCCTTCTCGATCATCTACCTGCTGATATGTGAGACGAGTTGGTTGGTCTGATTCAGAGTTTTCCAGATTTGTTTTTTGATATACAGTTGTATGAAAAGGTTTGGACACCCCTGACAATTTCCATGATTTCCATTTATAAATAATTGGGTGTTTGGATCAGCAATTTCATTTTGATCTATCAAATAACTGATGGACACAGTAATAGTAGTGTCAGGGGTGCCCAAACCTTTCAGTAGTGAAATTAGGTTTATTGGATTAACAGAAAATGTGCAATATGCGTCAAAACAAAATTAGACAGGTGCAAAAATTTGGGCACCCCAATAGAAAAATCACATCAATATTTAGTAGAGCCTCCTTTTGCTAAAATAACAGCCTCTAGATGCTTCCCATAGCCTCTAATGAGTGTCTGGATTCTGGATGAAGGTATTTTGGACCATTCCTCCTTACAAAACATCTCCAGTTCAATTAGGTTTGATTGTTGCCGAGCATGGACAGCCCGCTTCAAATCATCCCACAGATTCTCAATGATATTCAGGTCTGGGGACTGGGATGGCCATTCCAGAACATTGTACTTGTTCCTCTGCATAAATGCCCGGGTAGATTTTGAGCAGTGTTTTGGGTCGTTGTCTTGTTGAAATATCCAGCCCCGGCGTAACTTTGTGACTGATTGTTCAACATTATTCCCAAGAATCTGCTGATATTGAGTGGAATCCATGCGACCCTCAACTTTAACAAGATTCCCAGTACCGGCACTGGCCACACAGCCCCACAGTATGATGGAACCCCCACCAAATTCTACTGTGGGCAGCAAGTGTTTTTCTTGGAACGCTGTGTTCTTTTGCCACCATGCATAACATCCCTTGTTATGACCAAATAACTCAATCTTTGTTTTATCAGTCCACAGCACCTTATTCCAAAATGAAGCTGGCTTGTCCAAATGTGCGTTTGCATGCCTCAAGAGACTCTGTTTGTGGCGTGTGTGCAGAAAAGGCTTCTTCCGCATCACTCTCCCATTCAGCTTCTCCTTGTGCAAAGTGCGCTGAATTGTTGAACGATGCACAGTGACACCATCTGCAGCAAGATGATGTTGTAGGTCTTTGGAGGTGGTCTGTGGGCTGTTTTTGACCGTTCTCACCATCCTTCGCCTTTGCCTCTTCGATATTTTACTTGGCCAGCCACTTCTGGCCTTAACAAGAACTGTGCCTGTGGTCTTCCATTTCCTCACTATGTTCCTCACAGTGGACACTGACAGCTAAAATCTCTGCGATAGCTTTTTGTAGCCTTCCTCTAAACCATAATGTTGAACAATCTTTGTTTTCAGGTCATTTGAGAGTTGTTTTGAGGCCCCCATGTTGCCACTCTTCAGAGGAGAGTCAAAGAGAACAACAACTTGCAATTGGCCACCTTAAATGCCTTTTCTCATGATTGGATGCACTTGTCTATGAAGTTCAAGGCTTAATGAGCTCACCAAACCAATTGTGTGTTCCAATGAATCAGTGCTAAGTAGTTACAGGTATTCAAATCAACAGAATGACAAGGGTGCCCACATTTTTGCATAGCCTATTTTTCACACCTGATTTAATTTCATTCAACTTAATATTGCTACACTAAAAATCTTTGTCTGGACAATACCCCAGTACTCAGCTTTTATTAGAAAATGAATGGCATGCCACTGTGATCATTTTCTGTGAAGACAGAGTAAATTATTATGCAGCCTCAGAGGGGTGCCCAAACTTTTTCATACGACTGTACCTCCACGTATAAACTTAACAGAACACAATATTGACTTTGGGGATGCAGACCCCATCCATTAGCGGTTCAATAGAGTTTCTTGAGAGAAACTTTAGTCCTATTGATTGGTGTAACCCGTTTCTCATACGCGTTGTCACTGAGTGGATGCATGTTGTCCGCGTGACCGGCCACTGTTTCTTTTTGTGTATTTTCTATGATCCTGTTCTGTCGCTCCTGTCATCTGTTTCCTGTTGTCCTTGTTTTTTTCTTTCCTCTTGAAGGTTGCTTCCTGTGCGCAAAGTTTGCGGAGGTCTGGGGAGGACGAGTTTGGCTGGGGCCGTGGAGTACCGTTAACAAGGGCAGTATTTTGTTTGTTTATGTATGTTTGGTTGGTGTTGTGTCTTGGGGTCCTTGGTGGTCCCTGGATATATTGGGGGGGGGGGGGGTTGACCCTCCCACTCTGTCTGCCTTATTCTTTCTCTTCGTTTTCCTTAATATGATATCTGTGGGTGGAGCCAGGGAGGGTCGTCAGCAGAATGGGACATACCTGGGCTCGGCTGTGTCCCGGGGATAAATGCACCTTTCCCTCGTACATCGACGAGACTCTCTCCACGCAGTCACACTGTTGTTTTTGTTTGTGGCAATTTTAGGCTTTTTTTTTGTGGTCATTTGTTTTGGCACCTCTCAACACCCTCATTATCACCATCTATGAACACATCCTCTCACTTACACTACTGACTACACATACCATTGTTACTTGTATGTAGTTTACTTTGTTTAATAAATATGCTTGTTATTTCTTTATCTCTGCGTTATCTTTGTTACGGGCTACGAGCCGGTTCATAGCACGCTGATATTTTTCTCGGCCACATAAATAGGCTTAAATACTAAAGCAAAGCAATTGGCTAGGTACTGCTCTGTTTCAGCTGTTATGGGCAGTTTTTAACTCTACCAAATCATTTCTGGGCAACAATTAAGTATCTTACTGTGATTGTTTTCAATTCAAATGGTCAAACATTAAACAAATAGCTTGTAACTAGGCAGTCTAAAACTCCATCCCACCAAAACAGGCTAGAATTTCACAAGAGCCCTTCTTTTCAAACCGCTCTTACACTGAAAGGGAAGTATCATCTTCACAATATTATTCTAACATAGTGTGGAAATATATATAAACTCAGGAAATCAGGTTTTTGAATGCACTGGGCCTTTAAGTGTCCATGCAGTCAAAGGCATTTTACATTTTTTGAATCCTTCTTGAATGTAATGTGATTTGTGGATTCAAATATTTATATATTGTGTGTGTGGGGGGGGGTGTAAAGGATGGTTGCTGAGGGAAACTGGACTGTGTTTGGAAACTCTCCAGTCCCCTGATGAGCCTCCTCGGGTCAAAGGGCAGATGGGGAGTGATTAGGTTGGGGAGTCTATGTCCTTCTGTGTTTGTGTGTCTAATTTATAATCATATCAATTCATTTGCCATGCTTGATCATTTCAATAAATATGCTTTCTTCTGCTAGAGTGGACAGGGTAGCCTAGTGGTTAGATCGTTGGGCTAGTAACCGAAAGGTTGCAAAAGCTTGCAAGTTCAAATCCCCGAGCTGACAAAGTACAAATCTGTTGTTCTGCTCCTGAACAGCCAGTTAACCCACTGTTCCTAGGCCATTGGAAATAAGATTTTGTTCTTAACTGACTTGCCTAGTTAAATAAAGGTAAAAAAATAAATAACCCCAAAGTTATTTCTGCTGCACTTTATCTAGAAAATCACATCTAGATTGGATTTTCATTGCTTGAACACGTTAACAAGAGTCATACAGTATATAACCTAACATTCAGCTTCTATAATGAGGGGCTTACACTGCTATCATCTATCTAAATGAGTTTTCAATTGCCTGGAGCTGAGATCACAGCATTATGGATTTGATTAACTTAATTGAATATCAAGGTGTTACCATATTCTATTCAGTAAGATGCAGATAAGATTACCACTTGCAGAAAAGCACGAACAGGACCAAACATGCTGCTCACACATACACAGACACACACAGGAAGACACATCCGGTCATTGTGCATGTGTAGATGTTGTGCTAACTAACGAAGAGAACACTATTACTACATACAATCAACAATCTGCATCAACAGCTAACACATACAACTGTTTGAGAAAATACACAATATCTATGTCCATGCCACTGAAAGGGTTAAGTTAGAGCACATTCAACTTTTTTTTTTTTAAGTCAGATTTGCAGTTTCACATGTGTTAAGCTTAAATTTCACAAGTGAAACCATATTTGCACATGTATTCAATTTAGAGTCCACATGTTAACACCACCTTTTGGGTGAATAACATGTTTTCACCTCACATGAATTGCAGTTTTGCGTGTGAAATTGAACGTTTCTGTCACGCCCTGATGTGTTTCACCTGTCTTTGTGATTGTCCCCACCCCCCTCCAGGTGTCACCCATCTTCCCCATTATCCCCTGTGTATTTATACCTGTGTTTTCTGTCTCTCTGTTGCCAGTTTGTCTTGTTTGTTCAAGCCGAGCAGGCCTTTGTGTCTCAGCGATTGCGGGTTCCATTTGCCCTTACTCGCATCTTCCTGGTTTTTGACCCTTGCCTGTCCTGACTACTGAGCCTGCCTGTTGTCCTGTACCTTGGCCTCTACTTTGGATTATCGACCCCTGCCTGCCTTGACCTGTCGTTTTCCTGCCCCTTTTGTTACAATAGATATTGTTACTTCACACAGTCTGCACTTGGGTCTTATTTTGGTACCTGATAGTTTCGCATTTAAAAAAGTCACATGAAGAATTGCAAGTTCACATGAAATTCAATCACATGTGAAAATTGAATTTTCAGGTAAACATGTAAAAAAAATCCAAAAGTAGATGTGAAAAAACTTCACCCAAATGTTTCATATGTGAAAAACTTCCACGCGATTGTTTTTCACCTTTGAACTTGCAATTCCACATGTGAAAGAGTTTTTCACATATGAAACTGCAAATTAGGTTTTTACATATGATTGTTTTTCTTTTATATTATCCTGACCTTTGCTTTCACTGCCTTTTCTCCAGTTTCATGCACATAGCAAATCAAATGTTATTTATCACATGTACCAAATACAACAGGTTACCTTACTGTGAAATGCTTATTTTCAAGCCCTTAACCCACAATGCAGTTCCAGAAAGAGTTAATAAAATGTTTACTAAATAAGCTAATGTAAAAAAAATGTAATAAAATCAAAAAGTAACACAAGAAAATTACATAATAACGAGGCTATAGAGGGTATAGGTTAGTCAAGGTCATTTGTGAAGTGACTATGCATAAATAATAAACAGTGGGTGTCCATTTGATTAATTGTTCAGCAGTCTTATGTCTTGGAGGAAGAAGCAGTTAAGGAGCAAGGTAAACATATGTTGTTCAGGCAGTTGTTCATTGTTCCCCGGTAGGCCGTTGTTGTAAATAAGAATTTGTTCTTAACTGATTTGCCTAGTTAAAAAAAAAATGTCAGGAAGCTTTGTCCCAGTGATGTACTGGGCAGTACCCAGTACCCTCTGTAGTGCCTTACGGTCAGTTGCCATACCAGGCGGTGATGCAACCGGTCAGGATGCTCTTGACGGTACAGCTGTGCAATTTTTTGGAGGATATGGGGACCCATGCCAAATCTTTTCAGTCTCCTGAGGGGGAAAAGTTGTTGTCGTGCCCTCTTCACAAGTGTCTTGGTGTGCTAAGACCATGATAGTTCTTGGTGACGTAGACACCAAGGAACTTGAAACTCTACCTGCTCTCTATCCACACCATGTTAATGTGGGGCCTGTTTGGCCCTCCTTTTCCTATAGTTCAACGATCAGCTCCTTTGTCTTGATCACATTGAGAGAGAGGTTGTTGTCGTGGCACCACACTGCCAGGTCATTGACCTCCTCCCTATAGGCTGTCAGTCTCATCATTGTCGGGGATCAGGCATAAAAGGCATTTAGCTCGTCTGGTAGACTTGCGTCACTGGGCAGCTCACGGCAGGGTTTCCCTTTGTAGACCGTCAAATGTTTCAAGCCCTGCCACATCCGACGAGCGTCAGAGCCAGTGCAGTAGGATTCATTCTTAGTCCTGTATTGACGCTTTGCCTGTTTGATGGTTCGTCTGAGGGCATAGTGGGATTTCTTAGAAGCGTCCGGATTAGTGTCCCTCTCCTTGAAAGCGGTAGCTCTGGACTTTAGCTCGTTGGGGATGTTGCCTGTGATCCATGGCTTCTGGTTGGGAAATGTATCGGTCACTGTGGGGATGACGTTGTTGATACACTTATTGATGAAACCGTATCCACGTCATCTGACCACTTCGTTACTGAGCGAGTCACTGGTACTGTACTTCCTTCTTTAGTTTTTGCTTGTAAGCAGGAATCAGGAGGATAGAATTATGGACAGATTTGCCAAATGGAGGATGAGGGAGAGTTTTGAATGTGTCTCTGTGTGTGGAGTAAAGGTGGTCTATAGTTTTTTCCCTCTGATTGCACATGTGACATGCTGGTAGAATTGAGGTAAAACGGTTGTAAGTTTTCCTGCATTAATGTCCCCGGCCACTAGGAGCGCCACTTCTGGATGAGCATTTTCTTGTTTGTTTATGGCCTTACACAGCTCGTTGAGTGCGGTATTAGTGCCAGCATCGGTTTGTGGTGGTAAATAGACAGCTACGAACAATATAGATGAGAACTCTCTTGGTAGATAGTGTGGTCTACAAGTTATCATGAGAAAAAAATCACCTGATTAGTTTACATGTGCATTCGCACATGTCTGAGGTGTTTGTTTCATGTAATTGTTTTGTTAGGGATATAGCCCCTTTAATACAACAACAATTTCTCTGAGCCTAGAATCCCTGCAGAATCCTTAGCAAGCACCTTCACATGTATCGCAAGGTGCCTCCCCCAGCTACATCTCATTTTATATTCCCAGCAGCAGCAGCCGCCCACACACGCACACACACACACACACACACAGAAAAGCACACAGACACAAAGGACACCAATAATACAAAAGCTGACACACAACCTCTTAGAGTTCTATCACCATGCTCCATATCTGTCCCTATAGTACACCAACCAATCTGCACAGACAACCTCAGCATCCTTCTGCTCACAGACAGACAGACAGACGAGCACCAGTATTCATTACCGCTAACTGCGTCTGAAAGCTGTGCTACAGTGCACTTACCATTCACCCCCCCCACACACTCTCTCACTGGCTCTGTCTCTCACTCTCTCCTTCTCTGTGTGTGTGGTCTTGCTGAATGGTGAAGCCTGCTCTCCCCCTGCCGGTGAGGGAGAGAGAGAGTGTGTGTGTGTGTGTGTGTGTGTGTGTGTGTGTGTGTGTGTGTGTGTGTGTGTGTGTGTGTGTGTGTGTGTGTGTGTGTGTGTGTGTGTGTGTGTGTGTGTGTGTGTGTGTGAGAGAGCATGTGTCTCCTTCACTACAGCAGACCCTCTGCCGCTCGAGGAACAACCCACCAAACATATGGAGCAGTCTCTCTCTCCCTCTCTTTCAATTCAATTCAATGTAAGGTGTTTATTGGCATGAGAAACATATGTTAAAGTTTCCAGTGAAGTAGATAATAAACAAATGTGAAATAAGTTTCAAAAGAATAAAGACATTTCAAACATCATATTATGTCTATATACAGTGTTGTAACGATGTGCAAATAGTTAAAGTACAGGAGGGAAAATTAATGAACGTAAATAAATATAGGTTGCATTTGGATGTCGATAATGGCAGCTCCCCGCACACACACACACACACACACAAACACACACACACACACACACACACACACACACACACACACACACACACACACACACACACACACACACACACACACACACACACAGGCGAAGAGCCCTTCCAAACCCCCCCCCCCTGAACTGCCTGACCCAAACCCCCCCCCTGAACAGCCTGACCCAAAACACCCTCCTGAACAGCCTGACCCAAAACACCCTCCTGAACATGACCAAAACACCCTCCTGAACAGCCTGACCCAAAACACCCTCCTGAACAGCCTGACCCAAAACACATCCCCCAAATAGCTTGACCAAAAACACATCCCTGAGCAGCTTGACCAAAAACACATCCCTGAGCAGCTTGACCAAAAACACCGCCCTGAACAACCTGACCCAAAACACCCTCCTGAACAACCTGACCCAAAACAAACACCTGAACAGCTTGACCGAAAACACCCACCTGAACAGTCTGACCCAAAACACATCCCTGAACAGCCTGACCCAAAACACACAACTATCCTTGATGTTTAATGGTCTGCACATCTACATAAACTGGAATTGTTGGAATGTGTTTGAGAGTTTCAGAACAAAACGTATTAGCTATTACATCTCTGTCTTCCTCTTTCTTTTACATCTCTGTCTTCCTCTTTCTTTCTCACTCTCTTTCCCCCCATTCTGTTACTCTCATTCTCTTCCCCTCCCTTTCTGTTACCCTCATTCTCTTCCCCTCTCTTTCTGTTACTCTCATTCTCTTTCCCTCCCTTTCTGTTACCCTCATTCTCTTTCCCTCCCTTTCTGTTACCCTCATTCTCTTTCCCTCCCTTTCTGTTACCCTCATTCTCTTCCCCTCCCTTTCTGTTACTCTCATTCTCTTCCCCTCCCTTTCTGTTACTCTCATTCTCTTTCCCTCCCTTTCTGTTACCCTCATTCTCTTTCCCTCCCTTTCTGTTACCCTCATTCTCTTTCCCTCCCTTTCTGTTACCCTCATTCTCTTTCCCTCCCTTTCTGTTACTCTCATTCTCTTTCCCTCCCTTTCTGTTACTCTCATTCTCTTTCCCTCCCTTTCTGTTACCCTCATTCTCTTTCCCTCCCTTTCTGTTACTCTCATTCTCTTTCCCTCCCTTTCTGTTACTCTCAATTTCTTCCCCTCCCTTTCTGTTACTCTCAATCTCTTTCCGTACCTTTCTGTTACTCTCATTCTCTTCCCCTCCCTTTCTGTTACTCTCAATCTCTTTCTGTACCTTTCTGTTACTCTCAATCTCTTTCCGTACCTTTCTGTTACTCTCAATCTCTTTCCGTACCTTTCTGTTACTCTCATTCTCTCTCTCCCTTGTCTTCATCTCTATTGCCCTCCAGTCTTTACATCCTCCCTCCGCTCCTTGCTTTTGCTGAGTCCAGCACTAAGAATGTTAACAGCTTCACGTTGAGATTCTACACACACACACACACACACACACACACACACACACACACACACACACACACACACACGCTACATACACACAACGCATGCAAGTGATCATCATCAACATGATCATCAACATTGGCGGCCTCAGCATAGATATAGTCACTATACATATAGTCATATAGTGTGTGTGTGTGTGTGTGTGTGTGTGTGTGTGTGTGTGTGTGTGTGTGTGTGTGTGTGTGTGTGTGTGTGTGTGTGTGTGTGTGTGTGTGTGTGTGTGTATGCGCGTGCGTGTGCGTGTGTGTGTGTGTGTGTGTGTGTGTGTGTAGAATCTCACCGTGAAGCTGTTGTTAACATTCTTAGTGCTGGACTCAGCCACGCTGGCATCAGATAGGTCCACCTCGTCAAATATCAGTGACTGCAGATAGGAAAGGAGAGAGGAGAGATGAGAGAGAAAACAGGAGAGGAGTAAGAGGTGAGAGGAGAGATAAGAAAGGAAAGAGGACAGGACAAGAGCAGAGAAGAGAAGAGGAGAAGAAGAGAAGAGAGGGGAGAAGAGAGGTGAGAGTAAAGGAGAGGAGAGGGATGAGAAAGGAGAGGAGAGGAGAGAGAGGAGAGAGGAGAGGAAAGAGAGGAGAGAAGAGATAGGAGAGGAGATAAGAGAGGAGAGAGGAGGAAGAGGAAAGGAGGCAGACAAAACAACAACAGAATAAAACACAAAAAATGCTAAAATACACAAAACATATCTTGTCTCAGCCTGTGACTTCTATGAAGGAAATTCTATGGGAGTCTTATCTTAAACAATGACTTTAGGGCTGGGGTCAATCTCCACTGACCTAGAGAAGAATATACAAATCAAGTTTGAATTCATAATTGAACAAATGACTTGAGAGCTGTGCACACTACTACAAGGTACACATTTCCCTATAGATCACAATGCATGATTTATATAACCTCTGAGTTAAAAGCACTTCAACATCTGAAGTCAAGATTCAGTTTCTAATTTTCTAGCTGACCCCAACCCTGAATTTTAGTGTGCATTTACACAAGCAGCTAAATTCTAATATTTTTCCACTCATTGGTCTCTTGACCAATCAGATCAATAATTGACCAATCAGATCAATAATTGACCAATCAGATCAGTCCACCTTTCAGTATCATATACTTACTCTATAAGAATCACACATGCTCGTATGTTCGCCCAGGGCTAGTCAACCTTCCTACAGGGTGTGCAGGGTTTTGCTCCAACCCTACTAAAACTCCTCTGATTCAGCTAATCAGCTGCCGGGGGGTAGGAACATGATTAACCTATATGGGGTGTTTGTACAGGGCCGTATCAAAAGCCTGCACCCCAGTACAGCTCTCCTGGAGGAGGGTTGGCCATCCCTTTGTTCTTTTGACACCTGTAAGCATGACGTATTATCAGACACTATACACATATCATATGGTAACAGGTGAGAAGATAATAAGCCGGTAGTCTATGGTGGTAGTAATGGTGTTATGAAGCAAAGCAAAGTACCATGCTAATGATGATCATATACAACGTAGGCCAAGTAACTGTAAACCTGATGGTTTCTATACAACGTAGGTCAAGTAACTGTAAACCTGATGGTTTCTATTCAACGTAGGCCAAGTAACTGTAAACCTGATGGTTTCTATACAACGTAGGCCAAGTAACTGTAAACCTGATGGTTTCTATACAATGTAGGCCAAGTAACTGTAAACCTGATGGTTTCTATACAACGTAGGTCAAGTAACTGTAAACCTGATGGTTTCTATACAACGTAGGCCAAGTAACTGTAAACCTGATGGTTTCTATACAACGTAGGCCAAGTAACTGTAAACCTGATGGTTTCTATACAACGTAGGCCAAGTAACTGTAAACCTGATGGTTTCTATACAACGTAGGCCAAGTAACTGTAAACCTGATGGTTTCTATACAACGTAGGCCAAGTAACTGTAGACCTGATGGTTTCTATACAACGTAGGCCAAGTAACTGTAAACCTGATGGTTTCTATACAACGTAGGTCAAGTAACTGTAAACCTGATGGTTTCTATACAACGTAGGCCAAGTAACTGTAGACCTGATGGTTTCTATACAACGTAGGCCAAGTAACTGTAAACCTGATGGTTTCTATACAACGTAGGTCAAGTAACTGTAAACCTGATGGTTTCTATACAACGTAGGCCAAGTAACTGTAAACCTGATGGTTTCTATTGAAACATGGCTGATATTTGTCCCACTTATGGCAGTCGGTCAGTCAGTAGAGAGCAGTCAGTCAGTCAGTCAGTCAGTAGAGAGCAGTCAGTCAGTCAGTCAGTCAGTAGAGAGCAGTCAGTCAGTCAGTCAGTAGAGAGCAGTCAGTCAATCAGTCAGTAGAGAGCAGTCAGTCAGTCAGTAGAGAGCAGTCAGTCAGTCAGTCAGTAGAGAGCAGTCAGTCAATCAGTCAGTAAGTCAGTCAGTCAGTCAGTAGAGAGCAGTCAGTCAGTCAGTCAGTCATTCAGTAGAGAGCAGTCAGTCAGTCAGTCAGTAGAGAGCAGTCAGTCAGTCAGTCAGTCAATAGAGATCAGTCAGTCAGTCAGTCAGTAGAGACTAGTCAGTCAGTCAATCAGTCAGTAGAGAACAGTCAATCAGTCAGTAGAGAGCAGTCAGTCAGTCAGTCAGTCAGTCAGTAGAGATCAGTCCGTCAGTCAGTCAGTAGAGAGCAGTCGGTCAGTCAGTCAGTAGAGAGCAGTCAGTCAGTCAGTAGAGAGTAGTCAGTCAGTCAATCAATCAGTAGAGAGCAGTCATTCAGTCAGTCAGTCAGTAGAGAGCAGTCAGTCAGTCAGTAGAGAGCAGTCAGTCAGTCAGTCAGTCATTAGAGAGCAGTCAGTCAGTCAGTCAGTCAGTCAGTAGAGAGCAGTCGGGCAGTTAGTCAGTAGAGAGCAGTCAGTCAATCAGTCAGTCAGTCAGTAGAGAGCAGTCAGTCAGTCAATCAGTCAGTAGAGAGCAGTCAGTCAGTCAGTCAGTCAATCAGTCAGTCAGTAGAGAACAGTCAGTCAATCAGTCAGTAGAGAGCAGTCAGTCAGTCAGTCAGTAGATAGCAGTCAGTCAGTCAGTCAGTAGAGAGCAGTCAGTCAGTTAATCAGTCAGTAGAGAGCAGTCAGTCAGTCAGTCAGTCAGTAGAGAGCAGTCATTCAGTCAGTCAGTCAGTAGAGAGCAGTCAGTCAGTCAATCAGTCAGTAGAGAGCAGTCAGTCAGTAGAGAGCAGACAGTCTGTCAATCAGTCAGTAGAGAGGAGTCAGACAGTCAGTCAGTAGAGAGCAGTCATTCAGTCAGTCAGTAGAGAGCAGTCAGTCAATCAGTCAGTAGAGAGCAGTCAGTCTGTCAGTCAGTCAGTAGAGAGCAGACGAGCCAGGACCTGCTAATAGGATCAACATGATATCTAAACACAACCTGCCTGATGACGACATCACTACTGCCTGAGTCCTTGCTCTTAAAGGCCCGGAGGCCAACTACACTGCAGCTGGTAGAGGAATGCCCCTACTGTGTGTGTGTGTGTGTGTCCTTAAAAACTGCAGCTGTCAGAGAAATGCTCCATTTATGACACACTCTCCTGGGTTGGTTTAACAGCAGGGTGTGGACACCAGAGAGTGTGTCTGTGGAATGCCATCATAAACATTGCCACTTCTTCCAGCACTCTTGGCTGTCATGACATGGCTGGCATCACGTGTGTGTGTGAGTCTGTTTGTGAGGTCTTATCAACTAACACACAGCAGGATGTATTGGATGTCCACTGCAGAGACGGTGTAGATCAGGACTCTGTTCAAACACTTAAAAAAAACTTATATCGTCCTTTTCTTGAACTAGTCATTAATCTGTATGTGATTGGATAAGGAAAACCCTTTCAACCAATCCAATTACTTCACGGAAAGGAGGAGGCAAATTTGGATTTCGGACGTATTGGAACAGGATCCAGGTCAGTGTTTCCCAATTCCATTCCTCGAGTACGCCCAACATCACATCAATTAGTTCTGGGGCAGGTGGTAAAACTCTGGTCCACTGTGGGCCAGCTGGTTTCCCTAAAGTACTCCTGGAAGCAAATGTTACGTTGATGCTTCATCTAGTCAGACATATTCACTGACCCAATAGAATAGGTGGGAAGAATTGTCAAAACCAGCAGGACTGTAGCCCTCGAGCACTGGATTTACAGCCATACAGACTTAAATCAGAATAGAGTCTTACACCAGATCAGAGTCTAGAGCAGGGATCATCAACTAGATTCAGCCACCGGCCAATTTTTTCTTGAGTGGATTGTTGGGGTCCAGGACATAATTACAAATCATTTGTAGACTGCAAATGGATCGCAAGAAGCCCAAACAGAAATAATATTGGACAAAAACATAATCATTTCAAACCTTGCTTATATTTGTATACAATCCCTTATCTTTATCATGCGTGGGAATACTATGGAACAGATGTCCTATATTAAAATCACTTGGAGGTGAATTGCTGGTGTTTTTACAGTCTTTTTTGTCCAACAATAAAAATATGTCTACTTGCTGGGCCAAATAAAACCACCCACATGCCAAATTCCCGCCAGTTTGTTGAACCCTGGTCTAGAGGCATAAATCAAAGTCCACAGCCTTAGAGCCTTAGGTCAGAGTCTAGAGCCTTAAGTCAGAGTCTGGAGGCTTAAGTCAGATTCTAGAGCCTAAAGTGAGATTCTAGAGCCTAAAGTCAGCATCTAGAGTCTTAAGTCAGATTCTAGAGCCTTAAATCTGAGTTTTGAGCCTAAAATCAGAGTCAAAGGATGGGGTGGGCGAGGATGGGATGGTACTAAATTGGTTCAATCCTGGTGCTGCAGCTGACCCGTATCGACATCAGACCTTCCTCGGATCCGCTAGCCGGTGGAGTGCTGCGAGGCCCTGCCCAGCACACGGACAGGACCCTCCAACATACACGACTCCTGGACACGCCACGCAGTGCCCGCTCCTGCCACCGGGCCTGGGCACTGCCAGTCTGGGAGGTCAGGGATTAGGATTAGAGGTTAGGAGATAGGGGTAAAGGGAATACCAGACTACCACAGCATAGGTTAGCGCAGGAGAAGATGATTAGAAAAGACTGGAAGCTAGGATTAGAGATGAGGGGTTAAGTTTCAGGACTCTTGCCAATGAGCCAAAGGAGGGGTTTGGGTCTGGGGTTATGTAGGTAAGAAGGTTAAGAGTTATGGGGTTCAGGGTCAGAGGTAAGTTCAAACAGTTGTGAGGGTAAGGGATTAGGACAGGATAGGGTAGCGTAGGAGAGGCTTTAGGGGTTCTGGAGGGAAGAATGTTAGAGGTTATATAAGTTAGGGGTAAAGGGATGCAAGAGAGACAGGTCGGGGTTAAGGGTCAAAGGACAAAGGCCTAGACGTTTTAGGGATAGGGGTTCTGCATATATCATTAGTGGTAAGGGCAGTCTTCAACACTGGTCCTGGAGAGCTAGAGTGTGTTTTGCAGGCTTTTGTCCCAGCCCTGCATTAACACACCTGGTTCAACTACTAACGGCTGTGGTACAGTATATAGCCTGTCTATCTGCCATGTGCTGTTGCTGGAGTATTGTTGTTCTTACTCCGTACTGTGCATTTGGAAAGAATTCAGACCCCTCGACTTTTTCCACATTTCGTTATGTCACAGTCTTATTCTCAAATGGATTAAATATACATGTTTCTCATCAATCTGCACAGAATAATCCATAACGACAAAGCAAAAACAGGCTTTGAGAAATGTTTGCAAATGCATAACATTTTTCAAACTAAAATATTCTATCTACATACATGCAAGTATTCAGACCCTTTACTCAGTACTTTGTTGAAGCACCTTTGTCAGTGATTACAGCCTCAAGTCTTCTTTGGAATGATGATACAAGCTTGGCACACCTGTATTTGGGGAGTTTCTCCAATTCTTCTCTGCAGATCCTCTCAAGCTCTGTCTGGTTGGATGGGGACACAGCTATTTTTAGGTCTCTCCAGAGCTTTTCGATCGGGTTCAAGTCCTGGATCTGGCTTGGCCACTCAAGGACATGCAAAGACTTGTCCAGAAGCCATTCCTGCTTTGTCTTGGCTGTGTGATTAGGGTCGTTGTCCTGTTGGAAGGTGAACCTTCACCCCAGTCTGAGGTCCTGAGCGCTCTGGAGCAAGTTTTCATCAATGATCTCTACGTACTTTGCTCCATTCATCTTTCCCTTGATCCTGACTAGTCTCCCAGTCCCTGGCGCTGAAAAACATCCCGACAGTATGATGCTAACACCACAATGCTTCAACGTAGGGATGGTGCCAGGTTTCCTCCAGATGTGTCGCTTGGCATTCAGGTCAAAGAGTTCAATCTTGGTTTCATCAGACCAGAGAATCTTGTTTCTCATGGTCTTAGTTTCTCACATGCCTTTTGGCAAACTCCAAGCGGGCTGTGATGTGCCTTTAACTGAGGAGTGATTTCCATCTGACCACTCTACCATAAAGGCCTGATTGGTGGAGTTCTGCAGAGATGGTTGTCCTTCTGAAAGGCTCTCCCCATCTCCACAGGGAACCTCTGGAGCTCTGTCAGAGGAAACACCAGGTTCATGGTCACCTCCCTGACCAAGGCCCTTCTCCCCCGATTGCTCAGTTTGGATGGTGGCCAGCTCTAGGAAGAGTCTTGGTGGTTCCAAACTCCTTCCATTTAAGAATGATGGAGGCCACTGTGTTTTTGAGGACCTTCAATGCTGCAGACTTTCTTTGGTACCCTTCCCCAGATCTGTGCCTCGACACAATCCTGTCTCTGAGCTCTACGGACAATTCCTTTGACCTCATGGCTTGGTTTTTGCTCTGACATGCACAGTGAACTGTGGGACCTTATATAGACAGGTGTGTGCCTTTCCAAATCATGTCCAATCAATTGAATTTACCACAGGTGAACTCCAATTAAGTTGTAGAAACATCTCAAGGATGAGCAATGGAAACAGGATGTAAATGAGCTCAATTTGGAGTCTCTACGCAAAGGGTCTGAATTATTTTGTAAAAAAGTTATTTCTATAAACCTGTTTTCACTTTGTCATTATGGGTTATTGTGTGTAGATGTAATACATTTTGGAATAAGGCTGTGAAGTCTGGATACTTCCCTAATGCGCTGTTCATGTGTGTTCATGTATGTGTACGTGTGTGTGTGTGTGTGTGTGTGTGTGTGTGTGTGTGTGTGTGTGTGTGTGTGTGTTCATGTATGTGTACGTGTGTGTGTGTGTTGCTGTTACCTTGGCATCTTTGGCATAGTAGAGTGTTCGTCCTCTCAGTTTGAAATAGCGTTTTTTCCACCTCTGGAATGAGCTTGTCTGTTTCAGCAACAATCCCTCTTTCACGCTGGTCTAGAAAGAGAGAGTGGGTTGGGTGGGGGGGGGGTAGAAGAGCACTGTTGTTACATTTGACATCAAATGTAATTGTCTGAATAGAGAAGTAAACTGACCCCAACCCCCATGTCAATCAATGAGTTCATACAATTATTAAGAAATAGCACAAAACCTAAAACACACTGCCACTGCCACGCACACACACACACACACACATACACACACACACACACACACACACCCACCCGTGGAGCCACACACACACCCGTGGAGCCACACACTCACACCCATGGAGCACAGCATATGCATGTTGTACCCTCCAGGTAAGGAGGGTACAACATATCTGTGGGAAGAATGAATCCCTCACGCCAGTCTTTTTTCTCCCATGCATAAAATTGGCACGCACACACACACACACACACACACACACACACACACACACACACACACACACACCCTTATCTCAGTAGAGTCCTGTAGTTTCCTGTAGATAAACACAGAGGTGTGATCAGTGACTACAGGCCCTGGGCCTGTGTGTGTGTGTGTGTGTGTGTGTGTGTGTGTGTGTGTGTGTGTGTGTGTGTGTGTGTGTGTGTGTGTGTGTGTGTGTGTGTGTGCCAATTTCATGCATGGGAGAAGAACTGGTGAAACAACAGAGAAGAAAAGAAAGACCATTACAGATCCCTCGCTTCTCTGACCCAGTATAAACACACATCACTCACACTCAGGCCTGAGAGACATAGAGAGAGAGAGAGAGAGAGAGAGAGAGAGAGAGAGAGAGAGAGCGAGAGAGAAAGAGAGAGAGAGCGAGAGCAAGAGCAAGAGCAAGAGCAAGAGCAAGAGCGAGAAAGGGAGGGAGGTAGAGAGAGATGCAGGGAAGGAGACAGAGAGATAGAGAGCAAGAGCGAGAAAGGGAGGGAGGTAGAGAGATATGCAGGGAGAGAAGGAGAGCAAGAGAGATAGAGAGCAAGAGAAAGAAAGGAAGGGAGGTAAAGAGTGAGATGTGGGGAGAGAGAGAGAGGGGGAGAGAGCGAGAGGGAGAGAGAGAGAGAGAGAGAGAGAGAGCGAGAAAGGGAGGGAGGTAGAGAGAGAGATGCAGGGAAGGAGAGATAGAGAGATAGAGAGCAAGAGCGAGAAAGGTAGGGAGCTAGAGAGAGAGAGAGATGCAGGGAGAGAAGGAGAGCAAGAGAGATAGAGAGCAAGAGAAAGAAAGGTAGGGAGGTAGAGAGAGATGTGGGAGAGAGAGAGAGAGAGAGAGAGAGAGAGAGAGAGAGAGAGAGAGAGAGAGAGAGAGAGAGAGAGAGAGAGAGAGGGAGAGAGAGAGTTCTAACCATCTGTTGAAGTTTTAACCATCTGTTGAACTCAGTGGTTTGAACATGTTTTAAATCCTTTGACTAAATTCCTTTGACTAAATAAGCATCTGTCTTCTATTCTCAAGTTTGACATTACTTTAAGAGACCCTCACAGTGTGGAAAAGAAGAGTGTTTGAGCCATGTTTCCCCTTTCAAATATTTTTCATGGGGACTTTTACAGGTGAACCAGAGAGAGAGAGAGATGTATGTATGAACGCTATGTCAAATCAAATCAAACTTAAATTGTATTTGTCAAATGCTCCAAATACAATAGATGTAGACCTTCCCGTAAAATGCTTACTTGCAAGCCCTTAACCAACAACCACGTTTTAAGAAATATAAGAGTCAAGAAAATGTTTACTAAATAAATTAAAGTTTTAAGAAGTAACCTAATAAAATAACAGTAAGGAGGCTCTATCCAAGGGGTACCGGTACTGAGTCAATGTGAGGCGGGTACGGGTTAGTTTAGGTAATTGAGGTCATATTGCTCAACAAACTGGATGTAGTCTATCACAGTGCCATTCGTTTTGTCACCAAAGCCCCATATACTACCCACCACTGTGACCTGTATGATCTTATTGGTTGGCCCTCGCTTCATACTCGTCGCCAAACCCACTGGCTCCAGGTCATCTACAAGTCTCGGCTAGGTAAAGCCCCGCCTTATCTCAGCTCACTGGTCACCATAGCAGCACCCACTCGTAGCACGCGCTCCAGCAGGTATATCTCACCGGTCACCCCCAAAGCCAATTCCTCCTTTGGTCGTCTTTCCTTCCAGTTCTCTGCTGCCAATGACTGAAACGAACTGCAAAAATCTCTGAAGCTGGAGACTCATATCTCCCTCACTAGCTTTAAGCACCAGCTGTCAGAGCAGCTCACAGATCACTGCACATGTACATAGCCCATCTGTAAACAGCACATCTATCTACCTACCTCATCCCCATTCTGTATTTATTTATTTATCTTGCTCCTTTGCACCCCAGTATCTCTACTTGCACATTCATATTCTGTACATCTACAATTCCAGTGTTTTAATTGCTATATTGTAATTACTTCGCCACCATGGCCTATTTATTTCCTTAACTTACCTCATTTGCACTCACTGTATATAGACTTTTTGTTTTCTTTTGTTCTACTGTATTATTGACTGTAAGTTTTGTTTATTCCATGTGTAACTCTGTGTTGTTGTATGTGTCGAATTGCTACGCTTTATCTTGGCCAGGTCGCAGTTGCAAATGAGAACTTGTTCTCAACTAGCCTACCTGGTTAAATAAAGGTGAAATAAAAAAAAATACAAAATATGTACATGTAGGTAGGGTTAAAGTGACTATGCATAGATAATAAACAGGTTAGTTGAGTTGAGGTAATTGAGGTCATATGTACATGTAGGTAGGGGTAAAGTGACTATGCATAGATAATAAACAGGTTAGTTGAGGTAATTGAGGTCATATGTACATGTAGGTAGGGTTAAAGTGACTATGCATAGATAATAAACAGGTTAGTTGAGTTGAGGTAATTGAGGTCATATGTACATGTAGGTAGGGGTGAAGTGACTATGCATAGATTTTAAACAGGTTAGTTGAGGTAATTGAGGTCATATGTACATGTAGGTAGGGTTAAAGTGACTATGCATAGATAATAAACAGGTTAGTTGAGGTAATTGAGGTCATATGTACATGTAGGTAGGGTTAAAGTGACTATGCATAGATAATAAACAGCAAGTAGCAGCAGTGTAAAAAAAGGGGGTCAATGCAAATAGTCCAGTGGCCATTTGATTATCTGTTCAACAGTCTTATGGGTTGGGGGTAGAAGCTGTTAAAGAGACTTTTGGACCTAGACTTGGCGCTCCGGGAACCGCTTGCCGTGCGGTAGAAGAGAGAAAAGTCTATGAATAGGAAGGCTGAAGTCTTTGACAATTTTTAGGGCCTTCCTCTGACACGTGTGCGTGTGTGTGTTTCCCACAGGTTATCCTGTCTCTGGGACAGAATCTGCTCCCTCCTTCCGCGACAACTTAGATCTGCTCTCTCCTTCCGAAAAAATACACACACACACACACACACACACACACACACACACACACACACACACACACACGGAAACGCTGGGTGTAGACCAGCACTCTGGGGGCACACAGGGGAGGGGGACACACACAGGGGAGGGGGACACACACAGGGGAGGGGGACACACACAGGGGAGGGGGACACACACAGGGGAGGGGGACACACACAGGGGAGGGGGACACACACAGGGGAGGGGGACACACACAGGGGAGGTCTATTTTTAGAAGAGGAAAAGTGTTCTCTGAGGGGAGAACTACAAACAGAGACATAGGCTTGTAGCTGACATTCTGGCTGTCAACCAGCTGTGTCAACTTAAACCCATCCGAAACACAGTCTCACTGACTAACACACAGCCTGGATACAGATAACTCATTGTCTCACTAACTAACACAGTCTGGATACGGATAACTCACTGTCTCACTAACTAACACAGTCTGGATACGGATAACTCACTGTCTCACTAACTAACACAGTCTGGATACGGATAACTCACTGTCTCACTAACTAACACAGTCTGGATACAGATAACTCCCTGTCTCACTAACTAACACAGTCTGGATACAGATAACTCACTGTCTCACTAACTAACACAGTCTGGATATGGATAACTCACTGTCACACTAACTAACACAGCCTGGATACAGATAACTCATTGTCTCACTAACTAACACAGTCTGGATACAGATAACTCACTGTCTCACTAACTAACACAGTCTGGATACAGATAACTCATTGTCTCACTAACACAGCCTGGATACAGATAACTCATTGTCTCACTAACTAACACAGCCTGGATACAGATGACTCATTGTCTCACTAACTAACACAGACTGGATACAGATAACTCATTGTCTCACTAACTAACACAGTCTGGATATGGATAACTCACTGTCTCACTAACTAACACAGTCTGGATACAGATAACTCACTGTCTCACTAACTAACACAGCCTGGATACAGATAACTCACTGTCTCACTAACTAACATACAGACTGGATATGGATAACTCACTGTCTCACTAACTAACACAGTCTGGATACAGATAACTCACTGTCTCACTAACTAACACAGACTGGATACAGATAACTCACTGTCTCACTAACTAACATACAGCCTGGATACAGATAACGCACTGTCTCACTAACTAACACAGTCTGGATACAGATAACTCACTGTCTCACTAACTAACATACAGCCTGGATATGGATAACTCACTGTCTCACTAACTAACACAGCCTGGTTATGGATAGCTCACTGTCTCACTAACTAACATACAGCCTGGATACAGATAACTCACTGTCTCACTAACTAACATACAGCCTGGATATGGATAACTCACTGTCTCACTAACTAACATACAGCCTGGATACAGATAACTCACTGTCTCACTAACTAACACAGTCTGGATACAGATAACTCACTGTCTCACTAACTAACACAGTCTGGATACAGATAACTCACTGTCTCACTAACTAACATACAGCCTGGATATGGATAACTCACTGTCTCACTAACTAACACAGCCTGGATATGGATAACTCACTGTCTCACTAACTAACATACAGCCTGGATACAGATAACTCACTGTCTCACTAACATACATACAGACTGGATACAGATAACTCACTGTCTCACTAACTAACACAGTCTGGATACAGATAACTCACTGTCTCACTAACTAACATACAGCCTGGATATGGATAACTCACTGTCTCACTAACTAACATACAGCCTGGATACAGATAACTCGATGTCTCACTAACATACATACAGACTGGATACAGATAACTCACTGTCTCACTAACTAACATACAGCATGGATATGGATAACTCACTGTCTCACTAACTAACATACAGCCTGGATACAGATAACTCACTGTCTCACTAACTAACATACAGCCTGGATATGGATAACTCACTGTCTCACTAACTAACACAGTCTGGATACAGATAACTCACTGTCTCACTAACTAACACAGCCTGGATACAGATAACTCACTGTCTCACTAACTAACATAGCCTGGATATGGATAACTCACTGTCTCACTAACTAACACAGCCTGGATACAGATAATAACACATGTGCTCGCTCACGCTAACTGTATATTTTGTAGAGGATACCATTTTCAGCAAATAACTAGAAATCACTTTTTTTTCAATGGAAAGGGAATACACCAGTGATCTAAAGTACTTAAGTATAAGCAGGCACAGCCTACTGCCTTCAGCTCATTGCAAAATGGCGTGTGACACGCTGATGAAACCTGCCTTCTGATGGTTGTTTGAGATGCTGCAGCAGCAGCTCTCACGCTGTCTGACAGATTTTAAAGTATTACTTAAGTAGTTTTTTGTGGTATCTGTACTTGACTTTACTATTTATATTTTTGAAAACTTTTACTTTTACTCCACTACATTTTGGGGGCTCCCGAGTGGCGCAGTGGTCTAAGGCACTGCATCTTAGTACTAGAGGCGTCACTGCAGACTCTGGTTTGATTCCAGGCTCTATCACAACCGGCTGTGATTGGGAGTCCGGGCTAAGGTTTGGCTGGGGTAGGCCGTCATTGTAAGTATGAATTTGTTCTTAACTGACTTGCCTCGTTAAATAGAGGTAAAAAAAATCTAATAAAAAACATTCCTAAAGAAAATAATGTACTTTTTACTCGGTACATTTTCCCTGACACCCAAAAGTATGTTACATTTCAAATGCTTAGAAGGACAGCAAAATGGTCCAATTTATCAAGAAAACATCCCTGGTTATCTCTACTGCCTCTGATCTGGCAGACTCACTAAACAGAGAACATCCCTGGTTATCTCTACTGCCTCTGATCTGGCGGACTCACTAAACAGAGAACATCCCTGGTTATCTCTACTGCCTCTGATCTGGCAGACTCACTAAACAGAGAACATCCCTGGTTATCTCTACTGCCTCTGATCTGGCAGACTCACTAAACAGAGAACATCCCTGGTTATCTCTACTGCCTCTGATCTGGCAGACTCACTAAACGCAAATGCTTTGTTTGTAAATGATGTCTGAGTGTTGGAGTGTGTCTCTGTAGAAATAAATCAATAATAATAATTGTGTTTTACTTAATTAAGGAATGTGAAATAATTTATAGTTCTACTTTTACTTTTGATAATTAAGTATATTTTAACTATTACATTTACTTTGATATTTAAATATATTTAAAACCATATAGTTTTAGACTTTTACTCAAGTAGTATTTTACTGGGTGACTTTCACTTGAGTCATTTTCCATTAAGGTCTTTTTTATTTTACTCTAGAATGACAATTGGAATACACCAGGCCACTCTGCGGACATTGGCGATGTGACCAGAGTTGAGAAAAGTTCAACCTAATGCAAATATAGCTAAAAAAAAAACAGAGATGGTATTGAAAATGAAACTGGCTGCCAGATAAATCACCTTTATGGTTAAAGATAGGGCTGGGTTAGGTGAACCAGACCCTAGATATATGGTTAAGGGCAGCTTCTACGTTCTTCCCTATGCAGAGAGGCGCCAAGCCAAACACTGGCCACTTGGCTTGACTGTTTACATGCGGCAAATTTTAATTCCTCCTTTTACGTGGCATCGTTTAAAGCCTAAATACCTCGACTGGATTAAGGTGAAATACCGCATTACGGACTACCCTATAAGGCAAACGCTGCTCGCCCGTGACGCCTATCAAAGATCCAGTGCGTAAGGATTTAATAGCAAGGGACACGCGCGGCTTATGAAGTCATAGCCTTGTTATAGACTCTGTAGGGGAGGTAGGTAGCTGGGTCTACACTCGACACATCTTTTGACAATGGGACTGGGGTAGGTAGGTTGGCTTTAGCTGAATTTACAACACACACATATACACAGACACACACGTATACACACACACGGCAGGAGTGTTTCTCCTCTCATAAGGCGCTCCTGTCACTCATCTAAAGGTCAGAGCTGCTCTACACAGATGAGTACACTGTCCAATGAGCAGGCTGCACGGCTAATCCAATCAGAGATTTCGGAACACAGGGTTGACTAAGAGACATCATGAGGGCCACATAACTGAGAGAGAGGGTGGGAGCAAGAGTGTAGAACTACCAGTACTGGGAGCAAGAGTGCAAAACTACCAGTACTGGGAGCAAGAGTGTAAAACTACCTGTACTGGGAGCAAGAGTATAAAACTACCTGTACTGGGAGCAAGAGTGTAAAACTACCAGTACTGGGAGCAAGAGTGTAAAACTACCTGTACTGGGAGCAAGAGTATAAAACTACCTGTACTGGGAGCAAGAGTGTAAAACTACCTGTACTGGGAGCAAGAGTATAAAACTACCTGTACTGGGAGCATGAGTGTAAAACTACCAGTACTGGGAGCAAGAGTGTAAAACTACCAGTACTGGGAGCAAGAGTGTAAAACTACCAGCAGCAAGTACAAGGACTAAAAGTCCCAAATATACATTACCAGAAATATTGGACACTGCTAAAAGAAGTTGGCAGATCAGCTTCTACAGCTTCTTCTACTAAGAAAAGAGGCCAGAGGGGAGATGGTGAAGAAGAGCAAGACTGCTACAGAAGTCCCTTGTCCCTGATTATGACACTTCTCAAGTTCCAAGTAAAACTTGTTTTGTGAAGCATGAAAAAAAGTAGCTTTGCTCTAGTTTTCTGTTCTATATTCTAGTTTGTCCCTCCTTGGCCCCCGTAGTTCATCTCCTTGTCCCCACCTCCTTCCTGTGGCCAACTGGGCCAGAAGTAATCTATTATTAGCCTGTTCCCTCTGCCACACACACACACACACACACACACACACAGTTACACACACATATACAAGCATGCATACACTCGCTTAGACACAAACGTACACACACTTACACACACGCACATTCCCCTGTTACACTGAGGGCAGGCCTGCCAGACAGAACTGAACAACCTTACCACCAAGTAATGTACACCCACACACACCTCTCCCTGGCCTGAATATTGAAGCACACACACACAATGGACAAAGGCTGAGCTCCAATGAGTCCAGCAGCTGTGTTGGGGGATAAGAGTGGAGCAGGCAGGAGTTCCGTGAAAGGGTAAATTGAAGAGAACAGGCCTGCATCCTGTCCCTGAGGATATCCAGCTTCTAGTCAAGCTACTATACTGCAACAGTTAGGACGTACACCTCCTAACACCATATCCCCTATCCCCTAGCCTGCATACACCTCCTAACACCATATCCCCTATCCCCTAGCCTGCTACAGGTAGGACATACACCTAACACCATATCCCCTATCCCCTAGCCTGCTACAGTTAGGACATACACCTCCTAACACCATATCCCCTATCCCCTAGCCTGCTACAGTTAGGACATACACCTCCTAACACCATATCCCCTATCCCCTAGCCTGCTACAGGTAGGACATACACCTCCTAACACCATATCCCCTATCCCCTAGCCTACTACAGTTAGGACATACACCTCCTAACACCATATCCCCTATCCCCTAGCCTGCTACAGTTAGGACATACACCTCCTAACACCATATCCCCTATCCCCTAGCCTGCTACAGTTAGGACATAAACCTCCTAACACCATATCTGTAACGGTTTTCTTGATGTGAAGGAGAGTCGGACCAAAATGCGGCGTGTCTATTGCAATCCATGTTTAATGAAGTAACACACTAAACACAAACACTACCAAAACAATAAACTTAACGAAAACCGAAACAGCCTATACTTGTGTAACCTAACAATGACATCAGGACACTAAGGACAATCACCCACGACAAACTCAAAGAATATGGCTGCCTAAATATGGTTCCCAATCAGAGACAACGATAAACACCTGCCTCTGATTGAGAACCACTTCAGACAGCCATAGACTTAGCTAGAACACCCCACTAGCTACAATCCCCATACATACACACCACATACAAAAACCCATGCCACACCCTCGCCTGACCAAATAAATAAAGATAAACACAAAATACTTTGACCAGGGTGTGACAATATCCTCTATCACCTAGCCTGCTACAGTTAGGACATACACCTCCTAACACCATATCCCCTATCCCCTAGCCTGCTACAGTTAGGACATACACCTCCTAACACCATATCCCCTATCCCCTGTACTGCTACAGTTAGGACATACACCTCCTAACACCATATCCCCTATCCCCTAGCCTGCTACAGTTAGGACATACACCTCCTAACACCATATCCCCTATCCTCTGTACTGCTACAGTTAGGACATACACCTCCTAACACCAGACATATCCTCTGTACTGCTACAGTTAAGACATACACCTCCTAACACCAGACATATCCTCTGTACTGCTACAGTTAGGACATAGACCTCCTAACACCATATCCCCTATCCCCTGTACTGCTACAGTTAGGACATACACCTCCTAACACCAGACATATCCTCTGTACTGCTACAGTTAGGACATACACCTCCTAACACCATATCCCCTATCCTCTGTACTGCTACAGTTAGGACATACACCTCCTAACACCAGACATATCCTCTGTACTGCTACAGATAAGACATACACCTCCTAACACCAGACATATCCCCTGTACTGATACAGTTAGGACATACACCTCCTAACACCATATCCCCTGTCCCCTAGCCTGCTACAGTTAAGACATACACCTCCTAACACCATATCCCCTATCCCCTGTACTGCTACAGTTAGGACATACACCTCCTAACCCCAGACATATCCTCTGTACTGCTACAGTTAGGACATACACCTCCTAACACCAGACATATCCCCTGTACTGCTACAGTTAGGACATACACCTCCTAACACCAGACATATCCCCTGTACTGCTACAGTTAGGACATACACCTCCTAACACCAGACATATCCTCTGTACTGCTACAGTTAGGACATACACCTCCTAACACCAGACATATCCTCTGTACTGCTACAGTTAGGACATACACCTCCTAACACCAGACATATCCCCTGTACTGCTACAGTTAGGACATACACCTCCTAACACCATATCCCCTGTACTGCTACAGTTAAGACATACACCTCCTAACACCAGACATATCCCCTGTACTGCTACAGTTAAGACATACACCTCCTAACACCAGACATATCCTCTGTACTGCTACAGTTAGGACATACACCTCCTAACACCATATCCCCTGTACTGCTACAGTTAGGACATACACCTCCTAACACCATATCCCCTATCCCCTAGCCTGCTACAGTTAGGACATACACCTCCTAACACCAGACATATCCCCTGTACTGCTACAGTTAAGACATACACCTCCTAACACCAGACATATCCTCTGTACTGCTACAGTTAGGACATACACCTCCTAACACCAGACATATCCTCTGTACTGCTACAGTTAGGACATACACCTCCTAACACCAGACATATCCCCTGTACTGCTACAGTTAGGACATACACCTCCTAACACCATATCCCCTGTACTGCTACAGTTAGGACATACACCTCCTAACACCATATCCCCTGTACTGCTACAGTTAGGACATACACCTCCTAACACCATATCCCCTGTACTGCTACAGTTAAGACATACACCTCCTAACACCAGACATATCCTCTGTACTGCTACAGTTAGGACATACACCTCCTAACACCAGACATATCCTCTGTACTGCTACAGTTAGGACATACACCTCCTAACACCAGACATATCCTCTGTACTGCTACAGTTAGGACATACACCTCCTAACACCATATCCCCTGTACTGCTACAGTTAGGACATACACCTCCTAACACCATATCCCCTATCCCCTAGCCTGCTACAGTTAGGACATACACCTCCTAACACCAGACATATCCTCTGTACTGCTACAGTTAAGACATACACCTCCTAACACCATATCCCCTATCCTCTTTACTGCTACAGTTAGGACATACACCTCCTAACACCATATCCCCTATCCTCTTTACTGCTACAGATAGGACATACACCTCCTAACCCCAGACATATCCTCTGTACTGCTACAGTTAGGACATACACCTCCTAACACCAGACATATCCTCTGTACTGCTACAGTTAGGACATACACCTCCTAACACCAGACATATCCTCTGTACTGCTACAGTTAGGACATACACCTCCTAACACCAGACATATCCTCTGTACTGCTACAGTTAGGACATACACCTCCTAACACCATATCCCCTGTACTGCTACAGTTAGGACATACACCTCCTAACACCAGACATATCCTCTGTACTGCTACAGTTAAGACATACACCTCCTAACACCAGACATATCCTCTGTACTGCTACAGTTAGGACATACACCTCCTAACACCAGACATATCCCCTGTACTGCTACAGGTAGGACATACACCTCCTAACACCAGACATATCCTCTGTACTGCTACAGTTAGGACATACACCTCCTAACACCAGACATATCCTCTGTACTGCTACAGTTAGGACATACACCTCCTAACACCAGACATATCCCCTGTACTGCTACAGTTAGGACATACACCTCCTAACACCAGACATATCCTCTGTACTGCTACAGTTAGGACATACACCTCCTAACACCAGACATATCCCCTGTACTGCTACAGTTAGGACATACACCTCCTAACACCATATCCCCTATCCTCTTTACTGCTACAGATAGGACATACACCTCCTAACCCCAGACATATCCTCTGTACTGCTACAGTTAGGACATACACCTCCTAACACCAGACATATCCTCTGTACTGCTACAGTTAGGACATACACCTCCTAACACCAGACATATCCTCTGTACTGCTACAGTTAGGACATACACCTCCTAACACCAGACATATCCTCTGTACTGCTACAGTTAGGACATACACCTCCTAACACCATATCCCCTGTACTGCTACAGTTAGGACATACACCTCCTAACACCAGACATATCCTCTGTACTGCTACAGTTAAGACATACACCTCCTAACACCAGACATATCCTCTGTACTGCTACAGTTAGGACATACACCTCCTAACACCAGACATATCCCCTGTACTGCTACAGGTAGGACATACACCTCCTAACACCAGACATATCCTCTGTACTGCTACAGTTAGGACATACACCTCCTAACACCAGACATATCCTCTGTACTGCTACAGTTAGGACATACACCTCCTAACACCAGACATATCCCCTGTACTGCTACAGTTAGGACATACACCTCCTAACACCAGACATATCCTCTGTACTGCTACAGTTAGGACATACACCTCCTAACACCAGACATATCCCCTGTACTGCTACAGTTAGGACATACACCTCCTAACACCATATCCCCTATCCCCTGTACTGCTACAGTTAGGACATACACCTCCTAACACCAGACATATCCTCTGTACTGCTACAGTTAGGACATACACCTCCTAACACCAGACATATCCTCTGTACTGCTACAGTTAGGACATACACCTCCTAACCCCAGACATATCCTCTGTACTGCTACAGTTAGGACATACACCTCCTAACACCAGACATATCCTCTGTACTGCTACAGTTAGGACATACACCTCCTAACCCCAGACATATCCCCTGTACTGCTACAGGTAGGACATACACCTCCTAACACCAGACATATCCTCTGTACTGCTACAGTTAGGACATACACCTCCTAACACCAGACATATCCTCTGTACTGCTACAGTTAGGACATACACCTCCTAACACCATATCCCCTGTACTGCTACAGTTAGGACATACACCTCCTAACACCAGACATATCCCCTGTACTGCTACAGTTAGGACATACACCTCCTAACACCAGACATATCCCCTGTACTGCTACAGTTAGGACATACACCTCCTAACACCATATCCCCTGTACTGCTACAGTTAGGACATACACCTCCTAACCCCAGACATATCCCCTGTACTGCTACAGTTAAGACATACACCTCCTAACACCAGACATATCCTCTGTACTGCTACAGTTAAGACATACACCTCCTAACACCAGACATATCCTCTGTACTGCTACAGTTAAGACATACACCTCCTAACACCAGACATATCCTCTGTACTGCTACAGTTAAGACATACACCTCCTAACACCAGACATATCCTCTGTACTGCTACAGTTAGGACATACACCTCCTAACACCAGACATATCCTCTGTACTGCTACAGTTAGGACATAAACCTCCTAACACCATATCCCCTATCCCCTAGCCTGCTACAGTTAGGACATACACCTCCTAACACCATATCCCCTATCCTCTGTACTGCTACAGTTAAGACATACACCTCCTAACACCAGACATACCCCCTATTTCTTAGCCTGCTACAGGAACATATCTGGAGATAGCTGAAGATAGCTGTGCAGCAACACTCCACACCCAACCTGACAGAACTTGAGACTATCTGCAAAAGAAGAATGGAAGAAACTCTCCAAATTCAGGTGTGCCAAACTGGTAGCGTCATACCCAAGAACACTCAAGGCTGTAATCGCTGTCAGAGGTGATTCAACAAAGTACTGAGTAAAGGGTGAATACTTGTAAATGTGATATTTTCAGGGAGGGGGGAGGGGGTCTCATTAAGTATATAAAATATCTAAAAAACAGTGTTTCTTTGTCATTATGGGGTATTGTGATGTCATTATGGGGTATTGTGATGTCATTATGGGGTATTGTGATGTCATTATGGGGTATTGTGATGTCATTAAGGGGTATTGTGATGTCATTATGGGGTATTGTGATGTCATTATGGGGTATTGTGATGTCATTATGGGGTATTGTGATGTCATTATGGGGTATTGTGATGTCATTATGGGGTATTGTGATGTCATTAAGGGGTCTTGTGATGTCATTATGGCATATTGTGATGTCATTATGGGGTATTGTGATGTCATTAAGGGGTATTGTGATGCCATTATGGGGTATTGTGATGTCATTATGGGGTATTGTGATGTCATTAAGGGGTATTGTGATGTCATTATGGGGTATTGTGATGTCATTAAGGTATATTGTGATGTCATTATGGGGTAGTGTCTAGACTGATGAGGGAAAAAAACAATTGAATCAATTTTAGAATTGTGGAAAAAGTCAAGGGGTCTGAATACTTTCCGAAGGCACTGTATCTCTGCTTCTAACCTACCAGAATCAAAAGCCATGGGGAACACTTCCTGATTCTGTCCAATTGGAGTGCAGAGCCACATACATATCACTGCTTCTTCCCTATCAGAGCTCAGGTCCACAGGGTATGTCTCTTCTGCCTGCCACACACTCTTGGCTAGCGGAGGAGAGGAGAGGCCAAAGACATTCTGGCCAGCACAGCCACTCACCTTTGATCAGGGATAAGGAGCCTGGAGGAGGGTCTGGACAGAGATCAGAGATAACATTCACACACACACACACACACACAGAAAAATACACGACAAGAGACTGTCGGACTCTAATGGGCTTTAGAAGCCACTATACGTCCATGCTAGAAAGGACATTATCATGTGGTAGTGCTTGGTCTAGGAAGGGATCCATTTATGATTCTAGTACAATAGTCAAGTTGGAAGGACAGGCATTGACTTAGGGAGATGAATGCATTTTTTCAGGTTCAGAAAACTGGTCACTGAGCTTTGTAGCTCATCTCCAAATACACAGTAAACTCCATTCATAAGAAGGCAAATAGTTGTTTTCGAGCCGACCGGAGTCTGATGAGACAGTTTTACTGATGGCCAGAGCTATTGTCTGTATGCCTTTGTAGCGATACATGTTTCTGCTTTAAGCCTGCCAGACGTAGCCTGTCAAAGTCAGATGTTGCCTGTCAAAGCCAGACGTAGCCTGTCAAAGTCAGATGTAGCCTGACAAAGTCAGAAATAGCCTGTCAAAGCCAGAAGTAGCCTGTAAAAGCCAGACGTAGCCTGTAAAAGCCAGACATAGCTGGTAAAAGCCAGACGTAGCCTGTCAAAGCCAGACGTAGCCTGTCAAAGCCAGACATAGCCTGTCAAAGCCAGACGAAGCCTGTCATAGCCAGGCGTAGCCTGTTAAAGCCAGACATAGCCTGTCATAGCCAGACGTAGCCTGTAAAAGCCAGACATAGCCTGTCATAGCCAGGCGTAGCCTGTTAAAGCCAGACATAGCCTGTCATAGCCAGACGTAGCCTGTAAAAGCCAGACATAGCCTGTCATAGCCAGACGTAGCCTGTAAAAGCCAGACATAGCCTGTCATAGCCAGGCGTAGCCTGTTAAAGCCAGACATAGCCTGTCATAGCCAGACGTAGCCTGTAAAAGCCAGACGTAGCCTGTCATAGCCAGACGTAGCCTGTCATAGCCAGACGTAGCCTGTCATAGCCAGACGTAGCCTGTAAAAGCCAGACATAGCCTGTCATAGCCAGACGTAGCCTGTCATAGCCAGACGTAGCCTGTCATAGCCAGACGTAGCCTGTCATAGCCAGACGTAGCCTGTCATAGCCAGACGTAGCCTGTCATAGCCAGACGTAGCCTGTAAAAGCCAGACATAGCCTGTCATAGCCAGACGTAGCCTGTAAAAGCCAGACATAGCCTGTCATAGCCAGACGTAGCCTGTAAAAGCCAGACATAGCCTGTCATAGCCAGGCGTAGCCTGTTAAAGCCAGACATAGCCTGTCATAGCCAGACGTAGCCTGTAAAAGCCAGACGTAGCCTGTCATAGCCAGACGTAGCCTGTCATAGCCAGACGTAGCCTGTCATAGCCAGACGTAGCCTGTAAAAGCCAGACATAGCCTGTCATAGCCAGACGTAGCCTGTCATAGCCAGACGTAGCCTGTCATAGCCAGATGTAGCCTGTAAAAGCCAGACATAGCCTGTCATAGCCAGACGTAGCCTGTCATAGCCAGACGTAGCCTGTCATAGCCAGACGTAGCCTGTAAAAGCCAGACATAGCCTGTCATAGCCAGACGTAGCCTGTCATAGCCAGACGTAGCCTGTCATAGCCAGATGTAGACTGTCAGATGTAGCCCCCCCCCACAACGATACTCTAGATATAAAAAAAAACAACCTTAGACAGGCCATTGAGGGTGGTGGGGATCACACCTTGTCAGTGGTTGTTGCTAATTTCCCTGTCTCTAACGACACTGTGTCATTGGGTGTGAAGGAACACCAAACAGAACAGAACACAGCTTTAAAATGACCTCCATCCAGGGGAGGGTGCTGGAGGAGGGAGGGAGAGAGGAGAAGATGGGGGGCAAAAACGACAAAACCAAACCCAGCAAGAAACTGCACAAAGGAAGGAGAGAGAAGGTGAAGGGGAGGAAAGACGCAGTAACAATCGAAACACTCTTCGTAAAAGGGGTTTTGTCCTGTCTCCACAATAGACCTCTCTTATCACCCACCAAGGATGACAAGGTAATGAACGTGACTAGTGGTCAGTGTCACTGAGGACCAGACTGAATCCTCTACTACTACTCTCTCTCTCTCTCCCTCTCTCTCTCCCTCTCTTTCTCCCCCTCCCTCCCTCTCTCTCTCTCTCTCTCTCTCTCCCTCTCTCCCTCTGTCTCTCTCTGTCCCTCCCTCCCTCTCTCCCTCTCTCTCCCTCTCTCCCTCTCTCTCTCCCTCTCTCTCCCTCTGTCTCTCTCTCTCCCTCTCTCTCTCTCCCTCTCTCTCCCTCTCTCTCTCTCTCTCTCTCTCTCTCTCTCTCTCTCTCTCTCCCTCTCTCCCTCTGTCTCTCTCTCTCCCTCCCTCCCTCTCTCTCCCTCTCTCTCTCCCTCTCTCCCTCTCTCTCTCCCTCTCTCTCTCTCTCTCTCTCTCTCTCTCTCTCTCTCTCTCTCTGTGTCTCTCTCTGTGTCTCTCTCTCTCTCTCTATCTCCCTCATTCTCTCTCTCTCTCCGTCTCTCTCTCCCTCTCCCTCTCTCTCTCCCTCATTCTATCTCTCTCTCTCCATCTCTCTCTCCCTCTCCCTCTCTCCCTCCCTCTCTCTCTATCTCTCTCTCTCTCTCTGTGCTTCCTATCACCAACAGTCAGCATGTATTACCACTCAAACACATACACACTTTGTTAAGATTCAGCCAGGAATTTAGTGCTTTGTGGCAGTTGTGTCTCAGTCTGTCTGCTTAGTGCAGGGCTTGTATTGGACACACACACACACACACACACACACACATACACATACACATACATACATAGTCAGGGTCAGCTGATTGACAGACACTCAGTTTTCCAACGGCTGTATCAGGTTCCCAAATCACATTAGTGGTTAGAACAGGGACAGTAAGGCACCCATCCAGTCTCAGACTGCCAGGATTGGAAAGACTATACTTCTCATGATATCCGTCTCACTGTAATTATATTAACATCAAATCAGTGTGAATTTCTCATTTTGATGATTTACTGTTCCAAACACATGCACTCTCAAAAAGTGATGTACGGAATTGGGAATCGATGGGAATCGAAAGCTCATGTCTAGAGTCAAATGAATTCTACAACGAGCAAGGTAGAGCTGGTGGATGGAGAGCAAGCTTTTACATCTGTATATTTGGGGCGGCAGGGTAGCCTAGTGGTTGGAGTAGTAACCGAAGGTAAAAATCTGTTGTTCTGCCCCGGAACACGGCAGTTAACCAACTGTTCATAGGCCATCATTGAAAATAAGAATTTGTTCTTAACTGACTTGCCTAGTTAGATAAAGGTAAATAATAATAACATGCTTTGTAAGTAGGAAAACCTGCTAAATCGGAAGTGTATCAAATACTTGTTCTCCCCACTGTAAATAACTGACTAGCCTAATATTTTTTTTATTTTTTTTATTTTTTATGTATCTGTCCCTGTCTCTCTTCCTCTCTGTCAGTACTGGACTCAGTCTCAGGTGCTATTCACTTTTTATTGTGTGTGTGTGTGTGTGGGGGGGGGGGGGGGGTTTGCGTGTATTCAGACCCCTTGACTTTTTCCACATTTTGTTACTTACAGCCTTGTTCTAAATTTCCTCATCAATCTTCACACACTATCCCATAATGACAAAGTGAGAACAGGTTTTTAGAAATGTTTACAAATGTATTAAAAATAAAAACAGGAATACCTAAGTATAAGTATTCAGACCCTTTGCTATGAGACTCAAAATGGAGCTCAGGTGCACCCTGTTTCCATTGCTCACCCTTGAGATGTTCCTTCAACTTGATTGGAGTCCACCTGTGGTATATGCAATTGATTGGACATGATTTGGAAAGGCACACACCTGTCTATATTAGAGCCCACAGTTGACAGTACATGTCAGAGCAAAAACCAAGTCAAGAGATCGAAGGAATTGTCAGTAGAGCCTAGAGACCGGAATGTGTCGATGCAACGATCTCAGACCATGAGAAACAGGAATCTCTGGTCTGATGAAACCAAGATTGAATTCTTTGGCCTCAATGCCAAGCGTCACGTCTGGAGGAAACCTGGCATGAGGGGAAAAAAAACAATTTAATCTATTTTAGAATAAGGCTGTAATGTAACAAAATGTGGAAAAAGTCAAGGGGGTCTAAATACTTTCCTAATGCACTGTCCATGCATTCTGTGCTTCTCTCCCTGTGGCTGTTACATAGCTTAATGTCATGACACCAACCCTGAATCCGACCTACAATTGGCACAAATCTTTAATTAACTACTTACTAACAAGTGCTTTCACAGATCACTATAATTAATTTATGAATTACAACAATGTTTTACAGTTAGAATTAAAAAGACATTAAGTCCATGTTGGTTAAAACCCTACACACTGAGTCCAAGTTAGTAAAAACCCTACACACTGAGTCCATGTTGGTTAAAACCCTACACACTGAGTCCAAGTTAGTAAAAACCCTACACACTGAGTCCAAGTTAGTAAAAACCCTACACACTGAGTCCAAGTTAGTAAAAACCCTACACACTGAGTCCAAGTTAGTAAAAACCCTACACACTGAGTCTAAGTTAGTAAAAACCCTACACACTGAGTCCAAGTTAGTAAAAACCCTACACACTGAGTCCAAGTTAGTAAAAACCCTACACACTGAGTCCAAGTTAGTAAAGACTTTGCAACCCCAGAGATGTGGACAGTATACTGAAGAAGAATGCCCTTAGTAACTAAACGTACTAACTGTAAAGTACCATATACTTACTGTAACCTACATATATTATGATGATTTGAATAATGGCACCTGCTAAAGGTAAATTACCATATTATCATTAGTTGGATGAAACCTGGTAATTACTGTCTATAACACATACGGCAGAACAGAAAACCCATGGTACAATGTCTTTTGGCCTACCAGGGTCTTCCTCAGGCAGCGTTGCCATGGCGCCAGTCAATCAGGGGACAGGGATGTGGTGGTTGTCCTGGGCAACCAGATAGATGGCGGGCGAAAGAGGGGCAGAATGTGCTCAGACAGACAGTGATTCAGGCGGTGACCAAACACACACCACACACACACACACACACAGGTTGAGCAAACAACCAGAGTTGGAACAACACACAGAGCCAGCGTGCTGCTCCATTAATACCCTTCTGCACAAACACACACACCACACACACACACACACACACACAGACACACACACACACACACACACACACACACACACAAACGCATACACGCACACACACACACCACACACACACACACACACACACCCCACATACACACACACACACACACACACACCATCTTCTGCCCCGGGAACACATGCAGGTAGACAGAGATATACTTCTGCATTCAGATACAGGTCACTCATCCCATCTCTCTCTTCTGCCCATATCTGACGATTTCTCTAGCTATTTTAAAGTTTCAAACAACATTACACACATCATCTTCACTTAACTTTGCTTATTACAATACACCACAACTACAATGTAACAATTACACGACTATAACACAACTAACTACATCAACAGTGTTTATACAGTAGCTTTATCAACACGGAGTGGTACCGCAGGTCAAATGAAAAGTAGCTGTCTGATATACTGTAGATACAACAGTCTTCTGACGACTTCTAATATAAATGTAGCCTTATGATTACAGAACAGAATATAGACAGATCATACATCTCTGTCATACAAACATATTTTCATTTCTATCTGCAATATGTTGTGAATTGAATAAGCGCCATGCAGCGCTATAGGTAAATGTACTACACCGGAGTTATTGCCAGGCCAATACAGTGAAGATAACCGTGCACATCGTGTGTAGTATTTATTGAGGCATAAGGTTTCGGTACTGTACACACAGTAGCCCTCAATTATCGAAACTAACATGCACAATTTAACGCTCTTTTCTACAATCGTTTGGTAAGTGAGAGACAATGTCTCTTCAACGATCCTACTTGAGCCTCTTACACTCCTGTGACAAGATGTTAGCCTACTTCAGGAATGTGTTCTACTGTCTGGTAAGCTAATGACCACACATAACCCTATCTGCTCTTGTAAGTTGCTCTGGATAAGAACGTCTGCAAAAGGACTTCAATGTAAATGTGAATAACAAAGCCCTGTGCTCCAGCCCAGTGTCCCATGTCTAAATATAAACCGTTACTTTAATAATCAAGGCAGGGTGGAGTGGACATGTTTTCTGATGGGAGAAGAGAGACTCATATATAGTGTGTCTGTGTAAAGTGAACCATGACCGCTAAGGTCTCTGTCAGTCTGTCAGGTGGAAGGAACTCCACCATCCTCTATGCTTTAGCTTAGTTTTGGTTATCATACAGTTTCAGTTTCAGTTGTTTCACGGAAAAAGTTCAACTTAATACACTGAAAACAAATCTCCATAATTTGAAAGTAAAAGTGTACTAAGTTAGGCTATAATAGGCATGCTAGGCTATAATAGCGCTCCAACTGTCTCAAAACAAAACGGCTACCTGTAGATCAAACAACAATGCGGGATGCTTTCCACAGCTCACAATGCTTTCCACATTTTATTTTCGATAGATGTTCTATTCTATTCTATGGTCAAATGTAGCATAAAATGACTGAATATGTGACATTCAGAATCATGCGTGCTGGTTGTCAAAGTCAAACTGTGTTATTAGTTGATATTGCCTTCCATGAAAGCAACATGGACTAGGCTACCCGTACAACACCACAAGAAAGACGCACGATAGCGCACACTACAACATAATGTAGCCTATGCCTCCAAAACATGAATCAAGTCGAGACTGGCAACAGACATATAAACAGACGTGTCTTTTCTTACCTTGCTTCTGAGCTGTCCGGAGGTCGACACTTTCCGAATGAGTTTCTGCGGGCCTTCTTGTTCTCCCTCGCTGTCTGACGACTCATCCACCGCCCCGGAGCCCCCGACAGCCCCCACCACATGGGCATGGATCCCTGCTGTTGATTGGCCTTTCTCCGGCTCCTGTTGGGAGAAAGGATAAGACCAGTCGGAGTTAGTCTTCCCCCGGTCAGCCGCTCCCTTCCTCTCCGGGATGCGAGAGCTGGACAGCGGTTGAAAAGCGGCTTTCCTCGCCGTCATCTCCTCCCGCTTCTCAAACCTATAACTGGCGCTATAAGAACCAAGATCTATCCAAGAACATACGTCCGCGGCTGAGCTCATGGGGATGTAGCATGTCTCGGTGCTGTGGGGTTTACTAGGGTAAAGCTTGCTTCAGGATGTGTTTATGGTTCCAGCCTACATGCTCAGATCAGACTGAGGCTAAAGACCGCCTAGGCTCAGTAGGCTGCCCTCCTTCCACACAGCTACAGACGCACCACCAGCCAACAACCAGTGGACATCGCCATGGAAGGCCCTAGTGGCCGCAACAGAAGCAGTCCAGCGGGTAGCCTACTGTAACTGTAACCGATTGAAAAGCCCACTCAAAAATATGAGCAAATGGAACAGCCAAACTACTCGGACAATGTAACAATTTATTTTAGCCTATAGGCAGGAACACAGTGATATATAAATTGCCTATTTTCCAAATGGTGGCTAAGTATAATGACATGGATGTTATATTAAGTCTAAAAAGGCATGTGCGATAAAGAAAACAATATTTCCAACACCAACACAGCACTATTTCACGTTTATAAATAGGCCTATATACATATTGTCAACCACTATCGAGTCTGAAGCAAAGATGATACAGAGTAGCCTTTACGGGGGTGGGAGGGTATTTCTTTGAAGCTGGAAAATGTAACCTACGGGTTACCATTGCAATGGTTTTGCGATTGTAGAGAAACCATCCCATTGCTCAGGCTAAATGACACTGGATACTTTGCGACAATGTAACAAGAGAAGCCATGCATAGTCTCACGAAATGTGTGACTTAAAAACAAAATACATAGTTAAGGCAATTCATATCGAAAGAGTCTGATTTATTATTAAATCGTATATCATGCTTTATCTTAAGGCTACATGGGTTAAATGTGAACATACAATTAACCACTTGAATAGCAACTTCACACATAGACAGCTAACTAGCCGAATGAGATACATGTCCGTGTTTCTAAAGATGAACTTTGTTAATCATCAATCTGACTGTTCTATGGGTTTTTTGTGGGGTTTTTTTTTTACAGCAAATTACAATTGGGGTTGATCTTCCGAAAATCAAAGGCATTCAGTTCTCCCCAAAAATGACTGATCGGAATGGTGACGAGAAAATATTTAGAAATGATTCTAAAGTGGGATAAAAACGTCAATCTTTTTCTATTTTTCTTTTTAGTCTCTTAACCAAAATGAAATATCTATATCCACTATCATATTTCACTAGAAATCCTTAGTTCTTTTTAAATAAACTACCGACCAGTTCCTCCCACGCAGGGCTGCGAGTAAAACGGTAGACGTCTTCCATAGTCCCGCTCAGTCCGCTCCCGGAAACCAGTCTAGGAATAGGCTAAGATTCTGTCTGGTAGGTTAGCCTACCGTAAAACTGGTTTGAGGTCCGGGATCAGATAGGCTATAATTCCGTGTTGCCTACTACTCCACTCGACCATCTCTCCAATCATCTTTCTGCCTTTTCCCTCGCCATTCGTTCAAGGGCTGAGCCTCGTCGCCACGTGATATATGTCAAACCGGTACAGTATATGGCACCGGGGAGCTCCTAAGGGAGTACGGAGGGAGAATTCAGCTGGTGTTAATGCTCATGACCCCATATGATTCGAATAGGCCTACACTGCCTTAATCACATTTTGGCTGAATTTGATCCACTCTCTCACAAATTACGAATGCAATGACTATGGATAGGCTACACACAGTCGTTTCATTTAAACATTTTCCACAGAGGGTAGAAACATGTTGAGTCTTTGACTCGGCTATATGTTGAAATGTCTCTAGACAGAGGACATTAATGAAGCATAGCAGGATTCATGTATGAAGTCTTGATCAGATAACTGGACAATCTTCCCTTTGACAAACATAGCCTAAATGAATTCAGAAGCATAAATACCTCAACCGATAATATACGTTGACAAGACAATTCAGTGGAATAGGCTATAGGCCATATCAGCTGAAAATAATTTATTCAGTTTATTTAGGGGACAGATCCCCCCCACCCCCCACCCCACCCCACCCCACCCAAAGTATAAAAAAAACTGTGAGAGACGGGATCTAAAAAATCCCAAAAATCACATTGTATGATTTTTAAGTAATTATTTAGCATTTTAATGATACAGTACATAGATACAGACACATTACATAGATATAGATACAGACACATTATAGACACAATACATAGATACAGTACATAGATACAGACACATTACATAGATACAGACACATTACAGAGATACAGACACATTACAGAGATACAGACTATTAACTGAGAGGCTGCAAGATTGAATCCCCATAGCTGACAAGGTAAAACATCTGTCATTCTGCCCCTGAACAAGGCAGTTAACCCACTGTTCCTCAGCTGTCATTGAAGATAAGAATTTGTTTTTAACTGACTAGCCTAGTTAATTAAAGTTTAAATAAAAAAATAGAGATGAAAATTTGCTCAACCTCCAGATGAGTATGAGAGGGGAGTTTATGTACAATTCTTAAAAGCTTGTTTGGCTGGTAGCTTATTCTTTAGAAGTTTGGGAACGCTGGTGAACAATGATGTGCAGGCACAACCAAAGTGACACTGGACTAGGCCTCTAGCCCAAGTCTTTAGGATGTCTATAGCTACACTGCACGGCCAAAAGTATGTGGACGCGTTTGCAGAAATTTGATGAACTGACTTGTTGGAAAGGTGACACCCTATGACGTTGTCACTTTGAACGTCACTGAGCTCATTTACTGCCAATGTGTGCTTAATTTCATACGCCTGTCAGTAACAGGGGGTGGCTGAAAAAGCCAAATTCACTCATTTGAAATGGTTGTCCACCTACTTTGGGCCATGCGGTGTAGGTTTCCATCCAATTAGTGACACATTTTCTTGTGAATATTCTAAAATCTTCACAAAAACAATATGCCATTTCAGAGTTTCCTTCAGAATAATTTGGGGCCGGACAACATGACAGGGAAGATTTAAATTTACCGGACATTTGAGAACTTCCATGGACATCCATTATGCTTTCAGATCCAACCTGGCACAGCACCATCAATAAACGAAGGATGTTGAGCCACATTCATGTGTCCTTAAAAACAATCTATACCAAGTTACCAAAACACTATTCATTGTGTTTAGATGTGTACTGTAGCATATACAAAACAGTCACAGCCTACTTTTAGGGAAGTAGCCCAAACGGGGTTATACTGCTTTCCTTAAACAAGTTCCACTTCACATTTCAGCTGTCAGAGATTTGAGCACTAAATGTATCAGGGCATTGCATTCAAAGGCCTGCAGTTTAGGTTTAGTTGTCCGCTTTGAACAATATATATATATATATATATATATATATATATATATATAAAGCCTATATAAAGGAAGTGAAGCTTAGGCATAACCCCAGAGAGATAGAGACATGCAGATGGCATGCTATGACAACAACATGCATTTCTCTATGTCAGACATTGTCCTCATCAATCTACACACAATACCCCCATAATGACAAACCAAAGAGAAAACAGGTTTTTAGACATTTTTGCAAATGTATATACCTTATTTACTGTAAATCAAAGCTGGGACCGAGAGACAGCTGTTTTTCAGAGAGACTGAAAAACACCTTCTGTCTCAAAACGCACCTAAAGGACTCTCAGACCATGAGAAACAAGATTCTCTGGAATGATGAAACCAAGGTTTAACTCTTTAGCCTGAATGCCAAGCGTCCCTTACGGTGAAGCATGCTGGTGGCTGCATTATGCTGTGGGGATGTTTTTCAGTGGCAGGGACTGGGAGACTGGTCAGGATCGAGGGAAAGATGAACAGAGCAAAGTACAGAGAGATCCTTGATGAAGACCTGCTCCAGAGCGCTCAGTGACTCAGGGGTACGCTCAGTCCCTCAGGGGTACTGCACTGGGGTGAAGGTTCACATTCACCTTCCAACAGGACAACGACCCTAAGCACACAGCCAAGACAACGCAGGAGTGGCTTCTGGATCCTGTATAAAAAGAGCCTGATCCCTGGGCCTGAGTGGATAGGTTAATTCCCCAATTATATTTTCCCTTAAAGTTTCTTTAACTTTAAGTCAGTTGGACAAAACATTTTTAGGTAAATTTCCACCTTAAATTATGTGAAGAATTTAAGGGTGCCCATGAGGTCCCTTAATTGCTTCATTCAGTATGGCTATCAATGTAAACAGCATTTGTGGAAGTGTATGTTGCTTTCATCTACTCTGGTTACAAAAAGAAAACATCAACCAGGTACGTAGCTAAACAATGGAAGGTGCACAACTTGTTTTTATTTTTATTTTATTTTTAAATTCACCTTTATTTAACCAGGTAGGCTAGTTGAGAACACCTTTATTTAACCAGGTAGGCTAGTTGAGAACACCTTTATTTAACCAGGTAGGCAAGTTGAGAACACCTTTATTTAACCAGGTAGGCAAGTTGAGAACAAGTTCTCATTTACAATTGCGACCTGGCCAAGATAAAGCAAATCAGTTCGACACATACAACAACACAGAGTTACACATGGAGTAAAACAAACATACAGTAGAAAAAATAGGTCTATATACAATGTGAGCAAATGAGGTGAGATAAGGGAGGTAAAGGCAAAAAAAGGCCATGGTGGTGAAGTAAATACAATATAGCAAGTAAAACACTGGAATGGTAGATTTGCCTTGGAAGAAGGTGCAAAGTAGAAATAAAAATAATGGGGTGCAAAGGAGCAAAATAAATAAATAAATAAATATAGTAGGGGAAGCGGTAGTTGTTTGGACTAAATTATAGATTGGTTATAGATTGGTTATGTACAGGTGTACATCTGTGAGTTGCTGTGACAGCTGATGCTTAAAGTTAGTGAGGGAGATAAGTGTTTCCAAGTTTCAGAGATTTTTGTAGTTCGTTCCAGCAGCAGAGAACTGGAAGGAGATGCAGCCAAAGGAGGAATTGGTTTTGGGGGTGACCAGAGAGATATACCTGCTGGAGCGCGTGCTACAGGTGGGTGCTGCTATGGTGACCAACGAGCTGAGATAAGGGGGGACTTTACCTAGCAGGGTCTTGTAGATGACCTGGAGCCAATGGGTTTGGCGACGAGTATGAAGCGAGGGCCAGCCAACGAGAGTGTACAGGTCGCAGTGGTGGGTAGTATATGGGGCTTTGGTGACAAAACGGATGGCACTGTGATAGACTGCATCCAATTTATTGAGTAGGGTATTGGAGACTATTTTGTAAAGGACATCGCCGAAGTCGAGGATCGGTAGTATAGTCAGTTTTACAAGGGTATGTTTGGCAGCATGAGTGAAGGATGCTTTGTTGTGAAATAGGAAGCCAATTCCAGATTTAACTTTGGATTGGAGATGTTTGACGTGAGTCTGGAAGGAGAGTTTAGAGTCTAACCAAACACCTAGGTATTTGTAGTTGTCCACATATTCTAAGTCAGAACCGTCCAGAGTAGTGATGCTGGACGGGCGGGATGGTGCAGGCAGCGATTGGTTGAAGAGCATGGATTTAGTTTTACTTGTATTTAAGAGCGGAGGCAACGGAAGGAGAGTTGTATGGCATTGAAGCTCGTCTGGAGGGTTGTTAGCACAGTGTCCAAAGAAGAGCCAGAAGTATACAGAATGATGTCGTCTGCGTAGAGGTGGATCAGAGACTCACCAGCAGTAAGAGCGACATCATGGATGTATACAGAGAAGAGAGTCGGCCCAAGAATTTAACCCTGTGGCACCCCCATAGAGACTGCCAGAGGCCCGGACAACATGCCCTCCGATTTGAAACATTGAACCTTATCAGAGAAGTAGTTGGTGAACCAGGCGATGCAATCATTTGAGAACCCAAGGCTATCGAGTCTGCTGATGAGGATGTGGTGATTGACAGAGTTGAAAGCCTTGGCCAGTTCAATGAATACGGCTGCACAGTATTGTTTCTTATCAATGGCGGTTAAGATATCATTTAGGACCTTGAGCGTGGCTGAGGTGCACCCATGACCAGCTCTGAAACCAGATTGCATAGCAGAGAAGGTGCTGTGGGATTCGGAATTGTTGGTAATTTGTTTGTTGACTTGGCTTTCGAAGACCTTCTCTTAGATCCATCTGTGAGAAATAGGGTGAAAAAGTATGTGAACAAGTATATGTAGGTTTTCACTCAAAATCTCACGATACATGGCCCCATTCATTCTTTCCTTTACACGGATCAGTCGTACTGGTCCCTTTGCAGAAAAACAGCCCCAAAGCATGATGTTTCCACCCCCATGCTTCACAGTAGGTATGGTGTTCTTTCGATGCAAGTTGAGTTTTTACCAAAAAGTTCTATTTTGGTTTCATCTGACCAAATGACATTCTCCCAATCTTCTTCTGGATCATCCAAATGCTCTCTAGCAAACTTCAGACGGGCCTGGACATGTACTGGCTTAAGCAGGGGGACACGTCTGGCACTGCAGGATTTGAGTCCCTGGCGGCGTAGTGTGTTACTGATGGTAGGCTTTGTTAATTTGGTCCCAGCTCTCTGCAGGTCATTCACTAGGTGTGGTTCTGGGATTTTTGCTCACCGTTCTTATGATAATTTTGACCCCACGGGGTGAGATCTTGCTTGGAGCTCCAGATCGAGGGAGATTATCAGTGGTCTTGTGTGTCTTCCATTTCCTAATAATTGCTCCCACAGTTGATTTCTTCAAACCAAGCTGCTTACCTATTGCAGATTCCGTCTTCCCAGCCTGGTGCAGGTCTACAATTTTGTTTCTGGTGTCCTTTGATGTCTGTGAGAGCCAGAAATCTTGCTTGTTTGTAGGTGACCAAATACTTATTTTCCACCATAATTTGCAAATAAATTCATTAAAAATCCTACAATGTGATTTTCTGGATTTTTTTTCTAATTTTGTCTGTCATAGTTGAAGTGTACCTATGATGAAAATTACAGGCCTCTCTCATCTTTTTTAAGTGGGAGAACTTGCACAATTGGCAGCTGACTAAATACTTTTTTGCCCCACTGTATAACGCCCAAGTAGGCAACCTCACCACAAGGTGAATAGCTTTCAACAATTGTATCTGTGGCCTTTAGCTTGGTCTCAGCACACTGCCCTACTTTTTTCCCCCACACCAAAATTTGGTAAGAGAGCTGTTTAAACATGATACTATAGCTCCAACTTAACACTGGAAGATTTCAACAGTCAGGAAATTGATTGATGTTTTAAACATGAATATTATGGTAGTACCTGTAATGATGTGAACTGAGAGTCGGGAAGCAAGTTCAGGGAGTGAATGTTTTAATAAAATAAACGGAGCGTAATATGAAACACTAACAGCACACATACATGGAACTGAAAGATAAACAATGACGCCTGGGGAAGGAACCAAAGGAAGTGACATATATAGGGAAGGTTATCAGGGAAGTGATGGAGTCTAGGTGAGTCTGATGACGCGCAGGAGCGCGTAACGATGGTGACAGGTGTTCGCCATAACGAGCAGCCTGGTGACCTAGAGGCCAGAGAGGGAGCACACATGACAGTACCTATTATTTCAATTCTGCTATGTGAATTTGTAAACGTTAAATCGATATCCAAATGCTAAGCATTTACACAGTTTCCACAAACTGAAAATATACCACACTCTTTGAGGAAAGAGTTCGCTGGCACCCACAAATTCAATGGACAGTAAAGATTTCTGATCTATTCTTACAATTAAAAAAAAATGTCTGCCTTGCAGCTTGGAATTAGCCCAGGGACAGATTGAAATTTACTGGGCGAGAGGTGGTCCAAAACAAGGGAGGGCTGTCAAACGTTTTTTTTTTTCTTTGAGGAGGGTTGTGGGTTTCTGGGGCGCACAGGGAGGGTTTTGTGTTTTGTCCTTGTTCGTATTTTCCATATAAACATTGGTTTGACTTTCTTTTGATATTAACCTAATAAAGATTCCGAAACGTTTGTGAAGGTTTGTTATGGTGTGGCTATTATTTAGCCTTAGCTACTATGATACCTATGATATGAAGGCAGTACGCACCGGCACTTCAACGGACTCCGACAGTTGAACTTGAGCTGAGGAAGAC